>NC_082648.1:47067278-47367278 GCF_028023285.1 Balaenoptera ricei
GATATATTACTTAGCATTAGAAAGCTATAAACTACTGATACCCATGAGAACATTGATAAAGCATAGACACGCTGAGCAGAAGAAGCCAAACTCAAAAGACATATTCCATGATTTCATGTGTGTGAAGTTACAGAGAGGCAACACAACTACACAGATAGAAATCAGACCAGTGTTTGCATGTGGGGAGGGAGTCATAGGAGAAGAGGAGGGCAGGGGAGTGAGATTGACTGGGAACTTTCTAAAGTGTAGGACATGTTCTGTATCTTGATTGGCCTGGTGATGTATCTATGTATCTATTTATGTATCTATCTATCTCCGTGAGTTCCTGTTTTTTTGTGTGTCAAAGCACACTGAACTGTTCGCTTAAAATCTGCCTGTTTTATTATAGGTAACTTATACCTCAGCCAAAAAATTGTTAACAGAAGTGATCTCTGAGTGATCAAATCTGGGGGATTTTTTTCTTTTAAGTTGTCCAGATTTTTTTGCAATATGAATATATTACATTTACTACCAGAAAATAAAACCAATTCTTTCATTTTAAAGAAGATATTAAAAAAAAGAGAAGATATTAATGGATCAACCAACAGCAAAAATGTGTATATCCTTTGACCCACAAATTCCACTTCTGGGAAATTATTTCCGGAAATTAAGAATGAATCCAGGATGGGGGGATGGGTAAACTAGGTTAAGGGGATTAAGAGGTACAAACTTCCAGTCATAAAATAAATGTCACAGGCTTCAAGTTAGTATGAAGAGTAAAGTCCAATTTTTGCTTAAAAATATATGTGCAGGGACTTCCCTGGTGGTCCAGTGGTAAAGAATCCACCTTCCAATGCAGGGGACGCGGGTTCAATCCCTGGTCAGGGAACTAAGATCCCACATGCCGTGGGGCAACTAGGCCCTCGAACCTCAACTACTGAGCCTGCAAGCCTCAACTAGAGAGAGGAACCCGCACGCCACAACTAGAGAGAAGCCTGAGCACCACAACATAACAGATCCTGCATGCCACAATGAAGACCCGACACAGCCAAAAATATAAATAAATAAATAAATAAATAAATATTTTTAAAAAAATGTATGTGCGTATTACAGTTATAGAAAAATTCTATAAGGATAGTTGGACACCCAAATATTAATAAACTAGCCCTCTGAGGTGGGCCTATAGGTAATTTTTCTTTACTTTTTTACATTATGTTCATTGCAAACAAAAGTAAAAAATACTTTACTCATACAAGATTAAAAAGGAAGAAATCAGACTGTCAGATTGTGGGTTAGGGAATTCCCTGGTGGTCCAGTGGTTAGGACTCTGGGCTTTCACTGCCGAGGGCACGGGTTCAATCCCTGCTTGGGGAACTAAGATCCTGCAAGCCTCATGGCACTGCCAAATAAATAAATAAATAAAATTTTTAAAAAGAAAAAAAAAAAATTTTGGGTTAAACCATCACTCCCACTGAACAAAAGGCTGGGGAGTGAGAATGAGGCTGCAGAGAGGCCACGGAGTCGGGCAGGTGAGATGAAATCATTAGGAGGAGGAGGGAAACGTGAGACCAATACCTGCTGGCTATAAGGTAGTGGATCGCAAAGTGTGGTCCCAAGACCACCAGCCTCAGCATCACCTGGGAACTTAGAAATGTAAATTCTTAGGCCCCATCCCAGACCTGCTAAATCAGATACTCAGAATAAGCTCAGAAATCTGTGTGAGTTTTTCGTTTTGTTTTGTTTTTTCCACACCACGCGGGCTTTTGGGATCTTAGTTCCCTGACTAGGGATTGAACCCAGGCCCTTGGCAGTGAAGGCACCAAGTCCTAACCATTGGACCGCCAGGGAATTCTCCAGAAATCTGTTTTAACAAGCTCTACAGGTGATTCTGATGTACGCTCAAATTTGACCACAGCTATTGTACCATTGTACCATTAAAGGTTAGGAAGCACAGGTGGCAGTGTGGGATAAGGGTAGGGCGGGAGGTGTTTCTAGCCACTTCTCCAGCTGCCCCAAATATATTTGTTAATTGCATAAATTACTGAATGGATCCTAAAGATCTAAAAGTGAGTAAGGCAGGATCCTTACCCTCTAGGAGCTCACAATTTAGGGGGAGAAGTAGGAAATGTTCTGTAACACCACAGGATTTGTGCTATAGCAGTGGAAAGAAGAGAGCCCAACTGCCAAAGTTTCTCCATAGATTCAAAGGGTAACAGGGACAACTTTTCAAAAGGAGTGACAATTGAGCTGAGTCTTGAAGGCAGAGGTTTATCCGGAGGACAGGTGAGGTATGTGTGTGTGTGGTTGGAGCCTTCTAGTAGAGGGACGGGCATGACCAACCATTGAGAGAAAAAGCCTGCTTTTGGAGTATGGAAAGTAGTCCAAGATGAAGATGACTTCAATGTAAAGTAGGTATGTGGGTGGCATGGACCTAAGGCTGCCACGGTTGGACAAAGACCAGACACACTCAGAGGCTCTGGACTCTGTCTTGAAAGTAGTGGGGAACCATCAGGTGGTCTGGACAGGGGAGTGATAGAATCAAACCTATGCTTTAGAAAGATAACTCAAGAGGCATTGTGGAAGATGGACTTAGGAGGAGGGGAGATTAGAGTGACGAGGACTAGCAGGACGGCTGCTGCAGGAATCTCAGTCAGAGATGACAAATTGCAATGAGCCGGAAGAGATCTAGAGTAGTCAAAGCTATAGAAACAGAAAGTAGAAGGATGGCTACTGGGGGCTGAGGGGAGGGGGAAATGGGGAGTTGTTTAATGGGTAGATTTTCAGTTTTTCAACATGAGAAAGTTCTGGAGATGGGTTGCACAACAACGTGAAGGTAGTTAACACTATTGAACTGTACACTTAGAAATGGTTAAGATGGTATATTTTATGCTATGTGTTTTTTACCACAATTTTAAAAAAGCTAAACTGGGACTTCCCTGGCGGTCCAGTGGTTAGGACTCAGTGCTTTCACTGCCGTGGGCCCGGGTTTGATTCCTGGTCGGGAAACTAAGATCTCACAAGCTGCGCAGAGCAGCCAAAAAAAAAAAAAAAAAAAACTAAGAAAAGAATGAGGAAGAAAAATTTTTCAGATTGAGTAGACTCACAGGATACCAGAAAATAGGTGAAAAAAACCCCATACTTAATGTATTAGTGTGCCAGGGCCGCCATAACAAAATACCACAGACTGGGTGATTTAAACAAAAGGAATTTATTTCTCATGGTCTGGAGGCTAGAAGTCCAAGGTCAAGGTGTTGGCAGGTTTGGTTAGTCCTGAGACATCTCTCCTTGGCTTGCAGATGGCTGCAGTCTTGCTGTTCCCACACATAGCCTTTCCTCTGTGTTTATGCATTTCTGGTGTCTTTTCCACTTCTTATGACACCAGTCCCGTTGGATTAGAATCCCACTCTTTTTTTCTTGTTGTTGTTTAAATTTTATTATTTATTTATTTATTTTTGGCTGTGTTGGGTCTTCGTTGCTGTGTGCGGGCTTTCTCTAGCTGCGGTGAGGGGAGGGCTACTCTTCGTTTTGGTGCGCAGGCTTCTCATTGCAGTGACTTCTCTTGTTGCGGAGCGTGGGCTCTAGGCACGCGGACTCAGTAGTTGTGGCTCACGGGCTTAGTTGCTCCGCGGCATGTGGGATCTTCCCGGACCAGGGCTTGAACCCTTGTCCCCTGTATTGGCAGGTGGATTCTTAACCACTGCGCCACCAGGGAAGTCCCTAGAATCTTACTCTTATGATACCATTTAACCTTAACTACCTCCTTAAAGGCCCTCTCCCCACATATAGTCACATTGTGGGTTAGGGCTTCAATTGATGAATTCTGGGGGGGACACAATTCAGTCCATAACAACTAGAGACATTACCACGTAATACCAACAATAAAAACTATGAATAATAATTTAAAACTTGGAAAGAAAATTCAGTTTCTCAGTTGTACCACCCATATTTCAAGCACCCAGTAGACACATGGGGCTCGTGTCCACCATATTGGACAGCACAGATATAGAACATTTTCATCATCTCTCAAATTTCTGTTGGATTGCAGTAGTCTGGAAATTGTGGAAGAAGTCATAAAACCCCTAAGATTGTAATTGACTCTATTTTAATACACCCCCAGGTCCCTCTTCCCTACCTTAATCAGAGGGATCATCCTCTTTCCAACCACCTGGAATTTCAACAAGGACTGGTAAGATTTGTCACCTCTGATTTTCAATACGTGGATTAGCACATCTATGAAAGACCTGCTGGCCTGGGCAGCATTCTTGCTCCTGGGGCCATCTGATCTTTGGGAAATCTCATTGCAGTACCCAGAGCCTAACAGAATAAAGCAAGCATGTATATGATTTAAGGAGTCATATGATTTTATGATGATGGGAAAAACCTGTTTTGTTTTGTTTTGTTTTTGAAGGAAGAGGATTCTCTTCACTACCATGAATAATGACAGACTGACATAATCATAGATGAATATTCTATTCCATATCTGAAGTTTAGGATAAGGGAGTTGGTGATAATTTTAAATTCAGTTTAATTCCTTTTGTGAATAATCTCTTTATTTATATAAAGCATAAGATTCCTAGGAAAATTATCTAAGTCATGGCCCTTGAATAAGGCCCAAAATGAGTAGGAGCTGAGTTTACTTCTTCAGGTGTCTTGTCTTCCGAGGCCATGGTTGTTGTTTGTCACCCCTGGGTGATTCACATCTGTGGTGCCTTCCAAGCCCTCTTCCTTAGTCTCTGACAGAGGGGTATTTGCCTCTTTTTCATGGTAATACTGGTTCAGCTGCTGAACCCCAGATTTCGCTGCAGATTTAAGCACAGAGCTCACCAATAGCCCCTGGGTCCCCTGATAACCTGGCCATGATCATCCGAAGGCTGGACCCTAGGTCTATGGCCTCATCTCAGCCTCACTCCTTGGGTCTATTGCAGTTCTGAGCAGCAGAGTACAAAGCTATGCCTGACTTTGTGGTAGATTCCCACTCCTGGCAACAGCTGGACCATGTTGTACATATGCTGCTCTTGCTCATATTAACATTCTAGAATAGAGAAGGCACATCTTTCTCTCCCTGGATCAGGCTGAACCCTGCCTAATAGCTGCGGCAGGGCACTCCCTGGGAGGCCCCTCCCTGTGCAGCTGTCCATGTGGCACCTTGTATTTGATTGAAGAAAACCTGCATGGCTTTCACATCCTCCAGGCTATAAAGATGAAGCTGCAGGATCTAGCAATCAGTCTCATGATCAGTCTGCTCCAGGGACATCCTTGGTAGAGTACAAAGTGGGTGAGGCCAGCCAGGGACTTTGGGAGCAGAGTCTGGCGGAACCAAGAGCCTGCTGTGGATGGCTGGATCCCCTGAGATGAGGAAAAAGGCACCAGGGTCTTTTTCTGGGCACCACATGAAGTGACAACCACAGGGTACAGCAGGAGGCACTAAAGGAGCAGGTCATGGTGGGTCTTGGTGATGTCTAGCTGGATCTGACTATACTAGAGTGGAAGACGACACACAAACTGTTTCCTTTGGGCTGTGGTCTGAAGGAACCCAGAGCTCAGTTAGAGGACATCTCACCCATCAACTCCCAGCCTCTCTTCCTTTTAAGTCTGGGGCCAGAGAATGGGACTCAGTTGCTCTTCTTGGTCTCCCTATCCAGATCACCAGAGACTTCCTCTGCTTTACATGGGCCCCATTCCATGCAGGTATGGGGCCCCAAATTACTACACAATCCAGTCAGGGAGAAGTGAAACTGCTCTGGTAGATCTAGACCCACTCTGCCCAGTTCTCTGTCCCATGAGGAGGAAAGATGGTTGCTTTCCCCAGTGATCAGCAAGGGATATGACCTCTATAATTATTTGCCCGTTTGTATTGACTGCTCAAACCTTGTCCCCTTGTTACACAGTCAGCCTCAAAATACGTTGGCACTTCCTACATGTCCCTGCCACATTTCATCTCCAGCTCACAAAAGAAGCCATGGAGGGAATTTCCTGGTGGTCCCATGGTTAAGACTTGGCGCTTTCAATGCTGTGGGCCTGGGTTTGATCCCTGGTCAGGGAACTAAGATCCCATTTTGGGCAGCGCCCCCCGCCCCCGCCAAAAAAAATGCCACAGACACCCGCAGTTAAGAGAGATCAAATAACAGTGATTCTGATACAGAAGCAACGTTTAATTTCTCTTTTCAGTTTAAAAATTAACACAAGCAAGCTATAGCATCCAGTTGGGGAATTAGAAAGTAAAAGGTAGTTGAACAGGGAAAGATTACAATATCCTTCATGTCTAGTACATAATATATCCACGTATCTTTCAACTGAAATACAGAGAAATTGGGAGAAAAAATAGGGGCTAGGACCTATTAAGAGAGGGGGCAAAGCTGACTCTGGTCACATGTCTTTTAGCACTGGGATCAAATGAGTAGCACACTTCTGCCCTAAGCTGTCTCAACATTTCTAACTACCTGTTGTGCACAGTCCTTGTACACAGTCCTATCAGAGACATTTCAGACAGGAGATAGGATTCCTCGGAGGCCTTCCCTATCCAAAATATGTCTGGAAATGTTTCTGTATTAGTCCCAGTATAAGGCACGTCAGAATGGTTGTGGAATGCTTGACAAAGTATATTTGATCTTCCATAGGCATTGTGAAGTCTTTAATCTCAGGGCTTTCCATCAGCCGTTTGCCTACTGCTTCCAAATGCTCCCGAGATTTATCCGTGCACTTCTGGGTGACACTAATGGCAGAAGTCTTTAACTCTGTTACCAGCTCAGTGGAAGGGAGCTTCTCAGCAAATTCAACTATCAGTTGCGCTGTCTCGTAGAGCACCCACTTATGTTCCTGCCTACATGCCTCAGGAAGGGTAACTGAGCGCTGCACCCACCTAAGCTCCCCTAGGGATCCTCTCAGATCCTTCAGAATGACCTTAGCATTGCCAATCCCTTCTTCCTTATTGTGCTTTTTGCTCTCACGGATGAGGGTTTCAGGGGTGTCCTTTCCTCCCATCTTAACAAGCTGAAGCTGCAGAATGTGGGCCTCGGTTGTGCAACCAACCTCCTCCAGGGCCACCTCCAGAGCTAAGTTGGATAGGTACTCAGAGAGAGGGGCTAAGGAGGGGACTGTGTGCAAGAGATCCTGGCAAGTTTGGGGATCTGGGAGAGGGATCTGGTTGGAGAGCACGTTCAGAGGATGCCCAGTTTCTGTGAAAGATGGCTGGAAGTTCAGGGCCGCTTCCTGGGCATTTCTTGGAAAGGCAGCCACTTGGGACAGCAAGACACAGCAAAGGAGCAGCACAGCCTGGGTCATGGTGGGTCAGCAGAACAGCCCTGCTGGAAGGAAGCAGTGCTCAGATTGGGAAGTGGGGAAAGGCTTGGGATGAAGAGACACCAGGACTGGTCAGAGCTTGGAAGTGTCTTAGCCCTTGGAAATTTCAATCACACTGGACATCAAACCTTATAGGCTGTGGGAGATACTCACCTGCTCCTGGTAAAAAAAGAAGCCAGAGGAATGAGATGGTCTGAACACGTCCTTTGCCTCTGTGCTTCTCTGATCTGAATGACTTCTTTTTAGATCTGATCTTCTCTTTATCCCAGACAAAACAGTTGACCCCTCTGAAAACAGTGAAGGACATAACATTCACCAATATATATCTGCCTCTTCTTAGTTCAGGCTTTGCCCTTACCTTTGCCCCCATGCTGAAATCAGGTTTCTCCCTTTTCCTGCCCCATATCCCTCTCATCCTAAGGATTTCTCTAGACCTAAACTTCGATCAGAAAAAATTCCTCTGGGTCTTCTGGGGAAGTGGGATGTGAAAGGCAGGGATGCCAGTGATTTCTGGATAGGAGACCCCAAAATAGTTCTTTAAAAATTTTTATTATTTTTTAATTGAAGTACAGTTGATTTACAATTTACAATGTTGTGTTAGTTTCAGGTGTACAGCAAAGTGATTCACATATATATATATTCTTTTTCAGATTCTTTTTCATTATAGGTTATTACAAGATATTGAATATAGTTCCCTGTGCTATATAGTAGGTCCTTGTTGTTCATCTGTTTTACATATAGCAGTGTGTATCTGTTAATCCCAAACTTCTAATTTATCCCTCCCCCCACCCCGTTTCCCCTTTGGTAACTGTAACTTTGCCCAAAATATTTTATTTATTTATTTATTTATTTATTTGGCTGCACCAGGTCTTCGTTGTAGGAATGTGGAGTCTTTAGTTGCGGCATGCAGGATCTTTTAGTTGTGCATGCACGAGGGATCTAGTTCCCTGACCAGGGATTGAACCCAGGTCCCCTGCATTGGGAGCACAGAGTCTTAACCACTGGACCACCAGGGAAGTTCCCCAAAATAGTTCTTATTCAATGGATTTAATAGGTAGAGGAATAGGACAATAGAATCCACCAGAAGTCAGACCAGATAAGAGCAACTTTTCAGTTTTTACATTCATTCCAGTGCAATTCCCTAATTAAATGCATCCATTACCTTGATAGTACCCCTTTCCAAGCCTATATCAAAACTATAGGAATTGGGCTTCATATCTCATCCAGGGGTCTAGGTGAGAAACTGTAGTCTGAACAGTAAGGAACAATGGCATACGGTGCCTCCTAAAACTGGTACAGAAGTCCACACATCATTGTGGCACAAAGGTTTCTCTCTGGTGCCATAACCCACTTGGCACACAACCAAAGGGAACAGGTCAATGAAGGGGTCTTGGGTCCCTCCTCCTATCTTATTCACTCCTCTCAGCCCCAGGACAGCTCCCTAATAAGAAGAAATCAGTCCCTAGAATAAGAGAAGTAAGTCTTCAGAAAGCTACAGGGACACATTCCTAAAACTGGGAGAACTAGATGTAGAGGTATCCAACAGTATTGCCTGAAATTCTTGGACCCTAAGTCCCCAGGGAACTTCAAGACTCTACTGCTTCTGGACAGCTTAGAGAAGTTTTTGGGTCCTGCCAGATTCTCCCGTTTCTGACTTGAGTTCACCATCCATAACTGGACCTCCAGTTCTACAATCAGCGTCATCCTCATCCTCAATATGAAAATTACTTTTCCTTGAAATTCCTTGAATTTCCAACTCTGGTGCCTTGGGAATGACAGGGAAGAGAGATTGTGTAAATATGTAGGGGGATGGTAAGTGGTGGTGAGCTTGTCTCCAGGACTGAGGAATGACAGAGGGATGAAGACAAAGCCAGGTCCCCCCAATCAGACTTCCTACCTTTGCTCCTGTCCTCATCTTCTACATGTCCCTCATCAATTCCCATTAGCTGTCGCTTCTTGGATGATGGGTTTTTTGTTTTAATTAATAGTTTATTTTTGGGAATTCTCTGGCAGTCCAGTGGTTAGGACTCCATGCTTCCACTGCACGGGGCACGGGTTTGATCCCTGGTCGGGGAACTAAGATCCCACAAGCCACACAGCACAGCCAAAATAAATAAATAAATAAATAAAATAAAATGGCTCAAGAAGCAGAGTCCAAAAAAAAAAAAGTTTATTTTTTAGAGTAGTTTTAGGTTTATAGAAAAATTGAGCAGAAAGTACAGAGTTCCCAAATATTCCCTCTCTCCCAACCCCTCAGTTTCCCCTATTTTTAACACCTTCCACTGGTATGGTACCTTAGTTACACTTGACTGTTATATTATTTAAATTTTACGTATTATTATTATTATTACCTAGGTCTACAGTTTACATTAGGGTTCAGCTCTTTGCATTGCACAGTTCTATGGGTTTTACCAAATGTATAATGTCATATATCAACATTTACAGTATCATACAGAATACTTTCACTGCCCTAAAAATCTTGGGTGTTGTTTTTAGTTGCCAGTCCCCATCAGCCTGGTTTCCCACTGAGATAGGAGGCATTGAAGTAACTTCATCAGCCCCCTAGACCAGCAAGGCTGGTACATAAGTAATTAATAGCATTCCTGCTATTATCCCCTTGGGACCCCAGACCTGCTCTCCTTTTCCTGGCTAACAGGAGGGCCCTCAGGGCTTGTGCTCAGTCCTCCTCCTCAGGCCTTGCCCTCCAGAGACTTCAGGTTCCAGCACTGGCTGAAGCTTTCCTCCTTCTCTGAATGACTCAAAGAAGCATCTAACTTTCTCGGGGTTCAGCATGTCTGGACTCCACAGGAAGTTTTCCCATGGGGTCAAAGAAGTAGAAAGTGGCAGCAGAGTAAAAGGACTAGCCTCTAGATTACCAGATTGTTAGTATTAACAACTACTCTGTGCTTAATACTGCACTGGTGAAGATCAGTAAGCGCTGGGACCCTTATTATCATCACTTTATTCACCTCTGTATACCTACTCTTTGGGTAATCAAGTCCAATTGACACCCAGTGCCCAACACGGTGACTCCTACGTAGGAGGCACCAAATACACTGTTGTGTTAATTGGATATATTAATGAATGTACCTGTGGGATCCAAAGGTGAATACGACCTGATCCTGCCTGGCTTTCAAGGAGTTCACAGTCTAGTGGGAAAAAGAACAAGATGAAGCCCTGTAAGACTGGCGCTTTATCAGGGGAATGTACAAATTCCAGCTGTAAAAGTGATTTCTTTTGGTTTGGGGTTCAGAGAGTGACACAGACTGCCTCACAAAAGAAAGCACATTCGAGCCGATTCTTGGAGGATGGGCTAGGAGACTGGCGGGATCAACAGCTTGGTGGCGTGAAAAGTTCCCTCTATGAGGGAACACAGCAAAAACATCCTTCAGAAATTAAGGTAAAATCAAGATGTTCTCAGATTAAGTAAAACTAAGAGAATTAGTCGCCAGCAGACCTACTCTAAAAGAATGGCTAAGGGAATTTCTTTAAACAGAAAGAAAATTATTTTAAAAAAAAAGCTTGAAATGTCATGAAGAGCAACAGAGTGAAAGATATGGATAAGTAATAATATACCATCTTATTCTCATGAGTTTTCTAAATCATGTTAAGTGATTTAAGTAAAAATTATAACATTGCCTTATGTGGTTCTCAGCATAGAGAAATATTTAAGATAATTACAGTATAAGTGGGGAAGGTAAAGAGACCTAAGGGAACGCAAAGTTTCTATACTTAACTCAAACTGGTAAAATGTGTCTTAGCCCTTGAAAACTCCAATTACCCTGGACATAGCTTCACCTCTACCTTCAGAGGCTATGGGAGGAAAAAAAGACAAATCAGAGAAACAAGACAGTCCAAATGCATCCCTGACCTAGGGCTCTCCCTAATCTGAATGACTATTTTCTGAACCTCACCTTCACTCTACCACAGCTGGAAACACAAGAGGGCCAGAAAGCTAATGGTTTCCAACAATAGGGAAGGACATGACATTTGCAATGTTTACCCACCTGTTTCTTGCCCAGACTTTGTCTTCCCCTATGCCCCATGCTGACAAATGTGTCTCCTGCTTCTTCCTGAGGCATACTTTTTTTTTTTTTTAATTAATTTTGTAAGTGAAATAGGGAGCATTTTCTTTTTCTTTAAAATTTTATTTATTTTTATTTATGGCTGTGTTGGGTCTCCGTTTCTGTGCAAGGGCTTTCTCTAGTTGCGGCAAGTGGGGGCCACTCTTCATAGCGGTGCGCGGGCCTCTCACTATCGCGGCCTCTCTTGTTGCGGAGCACAGGCTCCAGATGCGCAGGCTCAGTAATTGTGGCTCACGGGCCCAGTTGCTCCGCGGCATGTGGGATCTTCCCAGACCAGGGCTCGAACCCGTGTCCCCTGCATTGGCAGGCAGATTCTCAACCACTGCGCCACCAGGGAAGCCCCTGAGGCATACTTTTTTAAACAATTGAGGTATGGGACTTCCCTGGTGGGCCAGTGGTTAAGACTCCGTGTTCCCAATGCAGGGAGCCCAGGTTCGATCCCTGGTTAGGGAACTAGATCCCGCATGCTGCAGCTAAAGAGCCTGCACGTGGCAACAAAGATCCCATGTGCCACAACTAAGACCCGGCACAGCTAGTTAAATAAATAAATAAACAAATAAATAAACAAATGAGGTATATACTCAGCTATAAAAAGGAACGAAATTGTGCCATTTGCAGAGACGTGGATAGACCTAGAGACTGTCATACAGAGTGAAGTAAGTCAGAAAGAGAAAAACAAATATTGTATAATATTGCTTATATGTGGAATCTAGAAAAATTATACAGATGAATTTATTTGCAAAGCAGAAATAGAGACACAGACCTAGAGAACAAACATGAATACCAAGGGAGTAAGGGGATGTGGGATGAACTGGGAGATTGGGATTGACATATATACGCTATTGATACTATGTATAAAATAGATAACTGAGAACCTACTGTATAGCACAGGGATCTCTACTCAATGCTCTGTGGTGACCTAAATGGGAAGGAAATCCAAAAAAGAGGGGATATATGTATACGTATAGCTGATTCACTTTGCTGTACAGCAGAAACTAACATTGTAAAGCAATTATGCTCCAATAAAAATTAGTAAACAAAACTGAGGTATACTTGATGTACAGTATAAGATATACAACATAGTGATTCACAATTTTTAAAGGTTATACTCCATTTATAGTTACTATAAAATATTGACTATATTCTCTGTGCTGTATAATACATCCTTGTAGCTTACTTATTTTATACATAGTAGCTTGTACCTCTTAACCTGCCCCTGTATTGCCCCCCTCCCCTTCCCTCTCCCAACTGGAAACCACTAGTTTGTTCTCTATATCTGAGTCTGTTTCTTTTTTGTTATATTCACTAGTTAATTGTACTTTTCAGATTCCACATATATGTGATATCATATAGTCTTTGTCTTTCTCTGTTTGACTTATTTCACTAAGCATAATACCCTCCAAGTCCATCCATGTTATTGCAAATGGCAAAATTTCATTCCTCTTTATGGCTAAGTAATATTCCATTACATATATACCACATCTTCTTTATCCATTGATGATGTGTTGATGGACACTTAGGCTGCTTCCATATCTTGGCTATGGTAAATAATGCTGCTATGAACACTGTTGTGCATGTATCTTTGTGAATTAGTGTTTTCATGTTTTTCAGATATATACCCAGGAGTGGAATTGCTTGGTCATATGGTAGTTTTATCTTTAGTTTTTTTTTGAAGAACCTCCATACTGTTTTCCACAGTGGCTACACCAATTTATGTTCCTACCAACAGTGTACGAGGGTTCCCTTTTGTCCATATCCTCACTAACATTTGTTATATGTGTTCTTTTTGATGACAGCCACTCTGACAGGTATCAGGTGATATCTCATTGTGGTTTTGATTTGCACTTCTCTGATTAACGACATTGAGCATCTTTTCATGTACCTGTTCTGATGCATACTCTTTTTACCCTAAAGATTTATCCTAGACAAAGGATCTTGAGGTGTGAATGTTTTTCTATGTCTTGTGTAGGGAAAGCAAGAGAAAAGGGAAGGCTGATAATCTCTTTTAACCCTAATAGTTAAAAGTTCTTACACGAACATAGCAGGTGGAGGGTTGAGGTATTTAGACAGATTGGCAAGTCAGATCAACATTGGCAACTTTTAATTTTACATGTTTAATTCAATGCCAAACACCAACCAAACACGTTCATCATCTGACGAGTACTGCATCCCAACCCTATTTCAACATTAGGAACTGGGCTCAATCTGGTGTTCAGGGGGTGATCATAGGAAAGAAAATGAGGATGGGCGTGTCTAATGCCTTTTTAAAAATGGTGCAATATCCCCACTCATCATGTCACAAAACTCCCCATCTAGTGCTGTGACCCACCTCCAGCAGAAAGGCAAAAGGAACAGACCAGTAAGAGGGGTCTAAGGTGCCTTCTATATTTCACTCACTCCTCTCCTTTGCCAGGGTGTGCTATTAACCAAAGAAGAAGAGGAATAAGTCTCCAGAGAGCTACTGGGGCACACTGATAAAAGTGGGAGAAGCAAGAAGTGACTGAACAGGAGGCCAACACTGTTGCCTGGATTTCCTGGACCCTAAATCCATGCAGAAGCCCAGGGCTCCACAGCTTCTGTCCAGTAAGAGGAGTTTCCAGGTCCTGTATGCCCCTCCAAACTCAGATTTAAATTCACCACTTAAAAATGGGTCTATCTCTGCCCCTAGGCATCTGGCTCTTCAGTCGCTCTCATCGTCATCCTCAATCTGAAACCGCTTCTTCTTCCGGATTCCTGGAGCTCCCAACTCTGGTGCTATGGGAATGACAGGGGTGAGAAGACAGGATATCTAAATTTGTCAAGGGGGAAGGAGGATGGTAGCATTTACCTTCAGGACTGGAGGGAAGAGTGCTAGAGGTTAGAAGAAAAGGCAGATCCCGACCAGACCCCCCTACCTTTGCTCCCGCCCTCATCTTCCTCCTTTTCCTCATCGCTGTCCAGCAGCTGTCGCTTCTTGGGTGCCACTTTCAGCTGCTCTTTCCCACCATCAGTCCCTTCCTCTGAAACGACCATGAGAGGCATAAAATTAGGGAACTAGGTCCTCATAGTCTCAACTACCCTATCAGCCCTCTTGATCACACGGCGGCTGCGTAAGTACTCAATAGTACTCAATAGATAAGTGGTCCTGGTATTACCCTCTGGGGACACCAGGCCTGCTTTCTTTTTCCGGGCTGACAGGAGGGCCCTCGGGGCATGTGCTCGATGCTCCTTTTGGCGCTCCTCCTCCTGTTGGTGCGCCTCTTCCTGTTGGTGCTCCTCCTCAGGGCCTTGCTCTCCGGGGACCTTAGGTTCTAATCCTGGCTGAAGCTTTTCCTCCTCCTCTGGTTGGCTCAAAGAAGCTGCCATCCTCCGGAGCTGGGTGGGACTCAGCTTGGCTGGAATTCGCCAGAAGGTTTCCTACAGGGGCAAAGAAGTCGAAAATGAGAGTAGTGGGAAAGGAGCAGCCAGCCTCTAGTGCACCAGATTTTGATATTATTCATTGAATAAATATGAGCCTACATTGGTGAAGCTCCACAAGGGTTGTGAACTCTACTTATTGCTTATTTATCTAGTATGTGCCCAATGTCTAACACAGTGCCTGATACACCAGGAGGTTCCCAGTAAATACAGTTGTTAACTACATAAGTAAATGAATGGATCCTGGGGATCTAAAGGTGAGTCAGATATGATCCTTGCTCTCAAGGAACTCACAATCTAATGGGAGAAAGAACCAATGTACTGTAACACCACAGGATTGGGGCTATATTAAGGGAATGAACAAATCACAGCCACCAAAATGATTACAGTTGCCCCTCCGTGTCCGAGGGTTTCACATACATGGATTCAACCAACTGCAGATCAAAAACATTGGGGAAAAAAAATGAAAAATTCCAGAAAGTTCCAAAAAGCAAAACTTGGATTTGCTGCACATTGTCAACTATTTACATAGCATTTACATTGTATTAGGGATTACAATTAATCTAGAGACGATGTGCATAGGTTATACGCAAATACTATGCCATTTTATATAAGAGACTTGAATATCTGTGAATTTTGGTGTTGGGGTGGGGGGGTTGAAGGAGGGATAGAGACTGCTTCTCTGAGGAAGTGACAACTGAACTAACTCTTCAAGGTTGGGTGGAGTGTTCATCAGGAAGATGGGTGATCTGCCACCTTGTGTATGAGGTTGGAGCCTTCCAGTAGGGGGACTGGCATGATCAACTGTTTGGGGGTATGAAAAAGCCTACTGTTTGGAGGATGGAAAGCAGCCCCGGATGACTGTAGTGTCAGGTAGGTGTGTGGTGACGTGGCTGTGAGGCTGCAATGGCTGGCCAAGGCCAGAGACACCACTGGGAGGCTGTGGACTTTGTCCTGCAAACAGTGGGGAACCATCAAGTGCTCTGATCAGGGGAGTGATATAATCAAAACTGTATTTTAGAAAGATAACTCGGGGGCAGTGTGGAAGATGGACTTAGGAGAAGGGAAGATTGGAGAGATTAGCAGGACAGCTGCTGCAGGAGTCACAGTCAGAGGTGACAGGAAATGAGGAGGAGGGGATGTATCTTAAAGTAGCACCAACACACTTGGCTGATGCTGTAACTGGTGTATTTACCTGCCCAGAGGCAGGAGGCCGAACCCTTAGCTTTTGCAACAGCTGCTGAAACTGTTCATTTTCCATTGCTTCCTCATTTTCTTCTGTCAGTGGCACCAGTGGAACTGCCTGAGAGCAGCCTAGGACAGGGTCAATGGTCACATGGTGAAGATGTGAAGAAAGAACTGGCCCTCCATCCCACGACCAGATCTCCAGCAGCCTCCAGACCCCAGTCCTCCTGAAACCGTCATTTATCCACTCACCAACCTCCTCCCGATCTTCCGCTGCTCGAATGAGGCAGTTCTGGAGCCACAGGAGGGGAGCAGAAAAGCCTAAGGGAAGGTGGAAAACTTATAACTGGCCCATACAACCAACCCCACCACCTGAGACATCTCTCCCAACTGGGCCCTCACCTTCCTGATGCAGGTTTTGCCCAAGGTTTTGAGTTGAAAGGATGGAGCCACCGTGGGCTTGTTCTGCTTCTGAGCCCTCCTCTTTCTCTTCATCCTCTTCACTCTCTTCCTCTGGCAGGTTTTCCTCTTCTTCTAGATCTTCCTGGCAAAAATCGTTCAAGGACTCCTCTTCATTAGGCTAAAATTCATTGGGGTGGGTAATGAACAAAAGGAGACAAGACGAAGAACTGAGTGGAGTCCTCTGGTTCCTGGCCACCCCACTGGGGGGATCTACTCAGAAGAGCCTGAGACAGGAAGAATCTGGGTGGGCTACTTCTAAGGAGCACTTCGGGGGGGCAGGTCCAGCTGGCAGAGCCAGGGTAAGACTGTTACCAAGCTTGAGGGCGCCAACTTCTTCCGGCGTTTCTTGTACAGCTCCCGCCGCTCAGCCACCAGCCCCAGAGCCAGCAGTTTATCCACTATTCGGGCCCGTGAGCGTTTGGCTGTGATGTTCTTCATGATATTACCCAGCACATCTATAGAGAAAGAAAGTGTGAATGCCCAAGAGCAACAGGGGAAAGGGATTAGTAAAGGAAACAGAGGTCTTTGGAAAGAGGCTAGCTCAATTCACTCAAAAATGACACCACAAAAAACAGTATGGGGGTCTCTCAAAAAACTAAAAATAGAATTACTATATGACCCAGCAATTCCACTCCTGGGTATATATCCAAAAAAATAAACAAAAACACTAACTTGAAAAGATACATGCACCCCAATGTTCATGGCAGCATTATTTACAATTGCCAAGGTATAAAAGCAACCTAAGTGTCCATCAACAGATGAATGGATAAAGAAGATGTGGTATACACACACACACACACACACACACACACACACACACACACACACACACAAAGGAATACTACTCAGCCATAAAAAAGAATGAATTTTTGCCATTTGCAGCAATATGGATGGAGTTGGAGGGCATTATGCTAAGTGAAATAAGACAGAGAAAGAGAAATATTATACATCACTTATATGTGGAATCTAAAAAATAAAACAAATGAATGAATATAACAAAAAAGAAGCAGACTCACAGATATAGAGAACAAACTAGTGGTTACCAGTGGGGAGAGGGAAGGGGGAGGGGAAAGATAAGGGTAGGGGATTAAGAGGTGCAAACTATTAGGTATAAAATAAGCTACAAGGATACATTGTACAATACGGGGAATATAGCCAATATTTTATAACAACGATAAGTGGAGTATAACCTTTAAAAATTAGTGACTATAGTGAATCACTATATTGTATACCTGTAACTTATATAATAAAAAAGAAAAAAAATATATATTTAAAAACAAACAAACAAAAACGACACCATAAACAGAGCAAGTGGACAGGATGGAGAGGATAAGCCTTCCTTGGGAACAGGAAGCATCAGGAAAAGAAATTGAGAGCTTGGCTCTCATTTCAGAGGTTCTCTGAGCTTCCAACTCACTTACCATCAGAGTCCCGGAACTCCTCAAAAAGCCGCTGCAGCTCCAGCTCCTGATCTTCCGTCCACAGTACAATCTGGGTTCCTTTCCTGTTCAGGGGGGTGTCAGTGGAAGGGGGAGATCAGGGAGTGAAGAGTGGATTCCCCATCTCAATTCCCTCCAGAGCGTGTGCCTCTACCTCTGGAAGTCCTTGACGCTGTCAGCCAGTCCCAGCTGTACCAGATGGTGGATGACCTGCTTGCGTGTCCGAGGAGCAGTTTTCAGGTGTGCCAAGATGGTGTCCACCACATCCTGACCTGAGGTGGAGGAGGAGTGAGGCAGTGAAGAGGGGTCCTGGAGCTCAGGCTGCCCTCCTCATGCTCTTCAGACCTCAAGGCCTCATACCTTCCACATCCTTATGGGCAAGGTACAGTTCCTGAAGCTGGGCCTCCTCCTCTGGGCTCCACACAGGGCGTCTGCGACTAGAAGATCTAAATGGGGAAAGGAGAAGGGGAGCATGTAGATTGTTGGCTCAAAAAGAGGAGACCAAAGGTCTTCTCTTCTAAAAAGAATAAGGGCAATGCAGGTACCGCAAAGGAGCCAGCTAGCAGAGGCCTAAGGTGTGCTTCCTTCCTCTTACTCTCCTTCCACTTAAGAACCCAAAAGTCAAACTAAGATTTTCCAGGTTGGGCCCATGGAACCTGACACTGCAGGGGCTGAGAGTATTATGGGAAAGAGAGAGAAGAGTGAAAGGAGAGAAGCTGAGATACTCAGGGAAAGAGGACAAATATTTCTATGCATCCTTATGGCTTCCCAGCACATCTTGGGATAAGGCACATATAGACTCTCTCTGGGGGGCCACCCCACTCTGACTGCCCCCCCGAACGCTGGTGAAGAAGGAAACTAGAGTAGACAGGAGACTTAGGCTCAATCCCAGTTCCTCTCTCAGGTGACCTCAGGTAAAGCATTTCACCTTCGGGGCTTGTTTTCTCACCTACGAAAGGGAAAGAAAGGTTACACCAACTGATCTGCAAGCTCTTCCAGCTCTGACACTCTGTGACTGTGTCACCCCTTCCCCACCGCCAAGCCTTCCCCATCCTCAAGCTCACCCGCCATCCAGGGAGCCATAGCCCTCAGTCATCTCTCGAACCACAGCTGTGTTCTTCCAGAACAGCAGCTCCACAAAGGCTTTTTGGTTGACCGCGGCCAATGCAAAGAACTTGCCCAGGATGTATTTGGCAAAAGTCACTAGCTCCTGTGGGAGAGGGAGACTGCTGTGAGGCCTGTGGCCTAAATGTACATAAACATGGGCCTTTAGGTATTTTTTCTAGGCCTGTTCCCAGCTGCCCCCTCCTCGCTCAGCCTCTTCTATCCTTCCCCTTGCAGCTCCCTCAACCTGCCTGTCTACTTCCTCACCGTTCTCTCATCGCTCAGCCTTGACACAGCTCAGGGCACTTTATCCCCTATCCTTTTACCCCAGGACTCCCCTACACTTCTAGAACCTCATTCTTTTGTATCTCCTTACTTTGTAGGCCCCAGCAGCAGGGTCGCTAAGCATACGATTGAAGAGGCAGAAGAGGGAAAGCTGGAAAAGCAGGGCTTCCATTTTGAGATCATAGGCCAGCCGGTGCAGCATCTTGACGACACAGTGGTTGGTGTGGGCGCTATTTTGCTTGTAGCTCCGCAGCAGCAGCACGTAGGCTTGGATGACAGTTGAGTTTGCAAAGCTGCACCAAGACAGGGAGCGAGAGGATGTCAGCGTGAGGACGTGTGGTCGTCCTCACAGCCCCACGGTCTCCACCCTGACACCAATTCTGTCCTCCCAGCCCGCACCGTTTCAGGTAGTCCAGAAAGTTAAATTCTTTCTCCAACACCTCGACCACGTGCAACTCTTCCTCCTCCTCCTCTTCTTCATCTTCTTCCTCTGCCCCTTGTTCCTCTGGCCCCTGCTGCCCTATAGAAAGACTGAGGATTACTGGGTGTCTGTGACGCTGGCGCTAGAGAAGAGCTGGAAGGAGAGAGATGAGAAGGAAATGGAGACTCACGGGGAAGCAGGGCCCAGAAGATTTGCTTCAGCAGCTGAATCTCCTCCTCTGGGGAAATGTTCTGAGAGCCAAACACATCTCCTTCTGGCCACACCTCCCTGGAGCACAGAGGGAATATCTCAGTTATAATTTGAAGTGGGAGAAGGAATTTAGACTTATTTTATTTTCCAGCTGGAAAGAGGATGCAGACTGTTATTTCATGCTAATCTTCTCTGTATCGTTCCAATTTTAGTATATGTGCTGCCGAAGCGAGCACCAGACTGTTATTTCAAAGATGAAACAAAGACTCTAGGGAAATTCTCCCTCATAAGCCACACTGCAAAGAAAATCATATAGGAAGAAAAGGCAAATAATCTAAATGCGTGACATTTGAACAAATGTTGAACAAATGTACATATTCACACAATGGTGTTTTTTGTTTTTATAAATTTATTTATTTATTTATCTATTTATTTTTCGCTGCTCTCACAATGGTGTTTTAAAGCCATTAATAATTGCAGAAATATATCTGATGAGAAATGATGTTCACGGGACTTCTCTGGTGGTCCAGTGGCTAAGGCTCCACGCTCCCAATGCAGGGAGCCTGGGTTCAATACCTGGTTGGGGAACTAGATCCCGCATGCCTCCTGCAACTAAGAGTTCACATGCCGCAACTAAGAGTCTGCATGCTGCAACCTAAAGATCCCGCATGCCGCAGCAAAGATCCCACGTGCCTCACCTAAGACCCGGTGCAGCCAGAATAAATAAATAAATACTTGAAAAAAAAAAAAAAGAAATGATGCTCACAATATATTGAGAAGTGAAAAAAATACTATAAATCAGTATTGCAATATTTCGATCTTGTAAAAGAAGGTGTATATGATATGTCTATATGTAACACAGAGGGAAAAACTCTGGAAGATAACTCATCAAAATGTTAATGATGGCTATCTTTGGCTCATAGAATTAACTTTATTTTTTTTTCCCCAACTAACTGTGGTAATATTTCTCAAAAATGAAACAAAAACAAATAATAAACCTCCCAATAAACCAACCAAAACTCCCCAGGACTCAGTACCCTGTACAGAGCCCCAGCGCTTCTGAGGGGACTTCTCTCTTGAAGACTGAGAACCCTGTGCCACAGTGAAAGCCACTCCCTGCCCCCAAAAGCCCAGGGGCTGGATGTGGAAGGATGGGTAGGCGGGACTCTTACCGGGCAGACCTAAGAAGGGTCAGGGCCTGTGGGGCCTGGCCAGCCAGGAGACAGTCTTGGATCCGCACCATGGCTTCTGCCCGCTGTTCTTCCACGGGCACCTCTGAGGCCGCATCAAAGGGAACCATGGAGTCCAAACTGAGCTCAGGATCCTAGAGAGGGATTATTAAAGCTTTGGTAACAGTTGGGGCGGGGGAGACCCAGAGAGCCTGCCCAGAGCACTACCCTCAAGAACCAGAGAGTAGGACTTCCCTGGTGACGCAGTGGTTAAGAATTCACCTGCCAATGCAGGGGACACGGCTTCGAGCCCTGGTCCGGGAAGATCCCACATGCCACGGAGCAACTAACCCCGTGCGCCACAACTACTGAGCCTGCATTCTAAAGCCCACGAGCCACAACTACTGAGCCCGTGCGCCACAACTACTGAAGCCCATGAACCTAGAGCCCGTGCTCTACAATAAGAGAAGCCACCGCAATGAGAAGCCCATGCACAGCAATGAAGAGTAGCCACCGCTTGCTGCAACTAGAGAAAGCCTGCGCGCAGCCATGGAGACCTAACGCAGCCAAAAATAAATAAATGAATGTATTAAAAAAAAAAAAAAGAAAGAGAGAGTTTCTGCAACTACTTACCTGGGCACAGCACTGTAGCTGCTCAGCCAGGGAGGGCCACACAGACTCCATTTCCTCTGGGCTGTAGGGGACATTACCAGAAGCTACGGACTGATCTAGGACCTTCTTTTTCTTCTTTCTCTTCTTTCGTTTGTTCTACAGAGAAGGAACTGTGTTAGGATGGCACGAGAGCTAGGGAGGCCTTTTCCCCATCAATGTCCTCTATTAACTAAATAATTAGATGTCTGAATTAATTAGACATTCACAGAGTGACCACTATGTGCTACTCAATGGCAATGGGGAAGCAGCAGTGAAGAGCACATTTCCTTGCCCTTGAGGCGCTTGTGGCCTAGTGGGGGAGACAGGTAAGTAGACAGGTAAATGACACTACAGCCTGGATAAGACCTAGAACATGGCTGAGCATAAAACGCCATAGCAAAACCCAGGAACAGCACGTGACTCATTTCTTGCGGCAGTGATACCTTAAACAGAAGCCTAGAGAATGAGCAAATTTGCTCTGAGGATAAAAAATTCTATATGAAAAGGCTTTATAAAATGCAAAGCACTCTGCAAATGTAAACTACAATTTTTTCTCCTGAAAAGCAGGAGAATGAGAGTCAATACCCTGACCCCGCTCCCCCAAGTCATGGCTGTGAACCAGTCTTCGCTGTGGGCAAATAGGAGGGCCTGTGAGGCCCTTAATGAGGTTCATGCTTTATTCAAGGAACTTACAAACACACTAAAGGTCAGGAGCATGAGTTTGGATTCCAGCAGACCAGGATTTAAGTATTGACGCTAGCCATATACCAGCAAGACCTTGGACAAGTTGCTTAACCACTCTGCGCATGTGTCCTAGTGCTATTGTGAGGATTATAGGGAAACCTTAGCACAACGTCTGAGACATAGTAAACGCTCGATAAATGATAGCACCTGTTAGTACTGCTAATACAACAGAGCTCCGAGTGTAAATAGACCTTTTAGAAAAGTCTCATTGGTACTACGGCCCCTTTCAAGTCCAGTTCTGACCGAGTTTTAACCTATAGCAAACAGAATTATAGGAAAATTTTTACAAAGCAGAGTCCTTGTGTCTCCAGGATAGAAATTCCTTGAGGTTTTCTTCTTGTCCCAGACTTTTCATTTATTATATCATTTCAGGCTCATGGGTAGATGTTACAACCAACTTTAAAAACCAGGACTCACACAAGCAGCTTAAGTTATTCTAACAGTAACTAATACAGGATGAGATCCCAGACCTTTGACTTTTTTTTTGGCCGCACCATGCGGCATGTGAGATCTTAGTTCCCTGACTAGGGATCGAACCTGGACCCCTGCAGTGAAAGTTCAGAGGCTTAACCACTGGACCACCAGGGAAGTCCCCAGACCTCTGACTTTTAATGTAAGGCCCTTTCTATCTCATTACAGTGCTTCTGAAGTATAACCAGGAAATAGCACAGCATAATTACTAAATTCTAAAATTATTAACCCCCTGAGACTTCCCTGGCAGTCCAGTGGTTGAGACTTCGCCTTCCAATGCAGGGGGTGTGGGTTCCATCCCGAGTCGGGGAGCTAAGATCCCACATGCCACGTGGCCAAAAAAAAAAAAAAAAACCCCAACAGACATAAAACAGAAGCAATATTGTAACACATTCAATAAAGACTTTAAAAATGGTCCACATCAAAAAAAAAAATCTTAAAAAAAAAAAAGTAAATAAAATAAAATTATGAAACCCCCAGAGTCTATGTGCTTAGGACAGAGCAGGCGTTTAATAAATGTTTCCTGAATGAATTAAGATACTTATGGTAGATCAGGGATCAACCTAATGAGAGGAGACTCACAAGGCAGAACCACATTGGCAACACCAACAAAACTCTTGCCCTTAGTTCAGAGTAGTTCTAACAGACCAGCTTAAGCTACAGAAAATGTGAGGAGAAAGAGGCCCCTGTCCTTTCTGTCCCCCACCCTTTCCCCCCAGCTCTTTCTACACCTTGGGCTGCCCAGTACCTGCACCATCAGGTTCCCACGGCTCCGACAGAACCGCTCCAACATCTTGAGGAAGAGGTGGGTGGTTTCCACCAGGTCACGAAGGAAAGAGCGGGGCTGGCATCTCTCATCAAACTTTCGAAAGAGTGCCAGGAAGAGCTCTCGGTACTCCATCACATAGAAAATGTTGTCTAGAAACAGGGAAGAGAAAGGAATGGAAGGACTGATCTGGAAAGCTTGGGGAAAGGAGAGACAGGTGAAGCTGGGTCTGGGAAGAGTGAGTTTCGGATCAAGAGGCAGGGAAGGCGGGATCAGAGAGCAAACCAGGCCTCACTCTGGATGATGCGGCTGCTCTCCCTCACAGCCTCGTCTGGGGACACATTCATCTCATTCACTGTGGCCAGCAGCTCCTGATAGGCCTTCAGAGCCAGGTGCATCCTGTGAGAGGGAAAGAGGTAAAATGGAGGACAGCTTAGGACCTTGGTTCATGGAAACAGTATCACCCTTTGCACCCTCACCCGCCAAAATAGTTCCATCAAAAACGGAATGACCCAGTCAGTCCTTGCTCCCCAGCTGACCACCTGAAGCCTGAAACAGGACAGAAAGTACCATCCAGAATTCAGGCATTCAGATTCCCAGCCAGGCCAAGATGTCCACTCTGACCCCAATTCTCCTCCTGCTCACCGGCGTGCCCAGGAGGTGGCTTCCTTGCGGTCGGTCAGCATCATCTCATAGTACTTGGTGAGGTTCTGCTCAATGAAGTGGAAGGTGCGGACACTGAGGGTCTCAGAAACCAGGCCTGGCCGGAAGGAGGCAGCTCGGTTGAAGGCCATGAAGAAAGCCAAAGCCCACATGTAGTAGGTCTCATCGTGCTGCTGAGCCTTCTCCCGAAGCAGGTGGTCCTGATGTCCAGGAAAAACAGACCACTTCATGACCTCAGGGCTTCCAACTTCCTCCTGTCCTATGATGACCAGGTGGACCCTGGACACCACTGTAACAATATTCTAGGACCCAAATTTCCATCCCTCTCTCATTCTCCCCACATTCCCTTCCCCTTCCTCTGCGGCAATCTCTACAGCTTTTTTTGTCGTATCAATAACCCCCTCCCTCCTGACTTCATCACCATGTCTCAGGCGCACCCTACATCCGTCTCACCTACTAGTCCACTCTCCATGGTCAGCTTTCCATGGGTTCCTCCCCAGCTTGCCCTTCTTACCCACCGCTGCCCCAATCACCTCTCTACTCCAACTTTCCTAGGCTCTCACCTTCACCGAGCCCATGAGCCGGTTGTAACAGTTCTCCAGGAACTCAGAGCAGAAGTCTCTGAGAAAGAGTCTCACGTTGAGGGCAGAGCGGCGCTGAACGGACAGCTCCCGGGCAGCCTGGCGACGTTTAGGTACCCGTCGGGGCTGCTTTCCCAAATCTGAAGTGTAGTTTTGGAGCTGGGGATGTAGGTTGAGGGAATTAGAATTACTCCTAACCACCTCCGTCCCCGGCAGCTCTTTACACATCCTTGGTACTACATTTTCCTCAGAAGAAACTTGTAGAAGGTGCTCTCCCTCTGGTACTAAGTGAAGATGCAGGTAAAGACAAGGCCAAAAGCTCTATTTCTCCTAGGTCTCCAACTTTCTAAGCCCAAGAACAGAGAAGATTTACCTCCAGAGAGATAAAGGCCCCCCACTCCACAATGTTCCCACCCCTGATGGGAGAATACTCACATTGTGGAGACCTTTGTGAAAGATGAGGTCCCTCTCCCCAATGGATTTCAAGCCCTGGACAATGTAGGAGCCCCCAAATCGAGAATGCCTGCAGAGAAAAAAAAGTCCAGGGTGATTCCTCAATTCTCTGGAAGCTCCATCCCCATTCTCTTTCAGCAGCACATCAGAGTATGTTGTAACTGCAAAGTGCTCTCTGGTCACCACTGCCTTAGCCTTTGGCCCAAGCCCTAGCATTCCGCAGTGCAGGAACGGGAACATGGGTAGAGCGGCTCTCCACCACTCACCTGTTGCCTCGTTGCAGGGCTCGAGTCTTCTTTTCTGCCATCTCTCGCTGGCGCAACACCTCCAGTTCTGCCACAGCTGTCCTCCGCTCCTGAGCTAAGCGTCCCTGCCCTACTCCTGCCAGCTGCTCAGGGTTCTAGATTTAGAACAAGGAGGGAAGAGTCAGAAGGACAGTCATTCCCTATTCTGAGTTCACTCCTAGTGGGGACAGAAAGAGTGAACAAAATAGGACTGTTGATGGGACCCTGTACTTAAGACATGGCTATTCCACCTGGCACCTGCCTTCCCCAGGTATTTCAGTCATGATACAAGAGCAATTCCGGCCGCACAGCAGAAACGGACATGAGGGAAGGGATTAAGGCAACAGGTGAGTGTCTCACCTGGTCACGAAACATAAGGGAGATGATCTCCAGCACATGGAGGCTCCACTGATGCTCTGCAGTTGCGCTGGCCAGGAAGAGGAGCAGGTCGTCCAGGCCACTGAGGTGAATCGCCCAGAGAAGCCGGTCGTGGACACTGGCGTCATCATCGATCCTCTGAGCGGTAAGCGGTGAGGGGAAAAGGGGAGATCAGTCAGTTCTACTGCCCTGCCTTGAGGTTTTCCAACTCATTCCTTGACGAAGGTCCCTCCCCGAGTTTCGTCAGAGGACAGAACAGCGAAAAAGGGGCAGCCCAACCTAATCAAGCACAAGAACTCAGACCAGCCAAGATCACCTTCTCCTGATCAAGGTCGGCTGGGACATGGAGAACATTTCTGACCAGCAGCAGGATCCGCTCAATCAGCAAGCTGTCTTCCTCCTGCCGTTCCTCCCAGCCCTGGTCAGAAGAAGGAGAGTTAGAGGACAAGACCCCCTGTGGAAGGCGGGAGGCATCTACCCTGATGGGGCGAGAGAGGCACAGAGAAGAATCAGGATTAAAAAGAAAGAACAGGAAGAGTTCGAGCAGTCCCGAGGCAGCAGAGACAGCGGATTGGACTTGTACCCCCAAGGACTGGGACCGTATCTCCAAACCCCGCATGTTCTGACGCCCCACCTGGGGTTCTGCCCAGGGGAGGAGCAGGGCGCTAACTGTCCCCTGGGATCTTGTGAGGTGGAGACTCACCAGCTGCAGCAGCTCATACAACGTTTCACTGAGGACTCCAAAAGCCTTCTCACTGGCAAAGGCCTATGAAACAGGGGGGTGGACCTTAAGTAGCCCCCACCCTCTCCTTTCCCACCGCCCCCAAACTCTGCCCCGGGGTTCTGGAGGAAAACCTCACCTCTTTGTAGGCCTGCAAGTACGCTAGCACCTGCAGAAAGTGGTGCCGGAAGCTGGGCTCCTTGGGCACGCTGCCAAAACAGAGCAAGGCTGGTTGTGTCAAGTTCACCATCAGCCTGGGGAGACCATGAAGGAGGGAGAAGCTGTTCAGTTTCCTCACCAGGCACAAATACCAAAGGCTGGCACACAGTATATGTTAAAAAGCTGGGGGATCAACAACGAGGTCCTGCTGTATAGCACAGGGAACTATATTCAATATCCTGTGATAAATCGTAATGGAAAAAACATAAAAAAGAATGTATATGTATGTATAACTGAATCACTTTGCTGTACAGCAGAAATTAACATAGCATTGTAAGTCAACTATACTTCAATTAAAAAAAAAAAAAAAAAAGCTGGGGAATCAACCTGATGACAGCATGAAAGAGAGACTGGTCCTGGCGGTGCTGGGTAAGGATGGGTAGGAGGTCGCTCTGCAGGATTTGCGCCGCCCCCAGCTGCTGCCGTACATCTCGCGTCTCATCCTCATGCCTCAAGTAGCGGATCAAATCCTTCACACTCTCTTCAGGGACAGAATAAACACTTACATGGAACCCTGGCAGAAGCTCTACCCAGGCCCATGTGCTCTTCATACCCAGGGCTTGAGAAATTCAAAAGACCTAGACTCAAGCGTTTTTTTTTTTTTAACCTGTTACCTCAAAAAGCGACTCACCTAAGCAATCTGGCTCCTTGTGGTAAGTGTCTCCCTCCAAGTACCCAAGAGCACTGCATGTGGCTAGAAGTTCACAATTCATCATGTTCAAGTCCATACATCAGTGGACCAGCCGTTAGAGAAGAAAGGCAGGTGGAGCCAAGGGAGCTAGAAATGAAGAGGCCTATAGAGACAAGGAAAGATAACAAATGTAGGGGGACTTCCCTGGTGGCTCAGTGGTTAAGAATCCGCCTGCCAATTCAGGGCACATGGGTTCGTGCCCTGTTCTGGAAAGATTCCACATGCTGCGGAGCAACTAAGCCTGTGCACCACAACTACTGAGCCTGTGCTCTACAGCCCATGCTCCTCAACAAGAGAAGCCACCGCAATGAGAAGCCCGCGCACCGCAACAAAGAGTAGCCCCTGCCCGCCGCAACTAGAGAAAGCCTGCGCGCGGCAACAAAGACCCAACGCAACCAAAAATAAAAATAAACAAATAAATAAATAAATCTATTTAAAAAACCCAAAACAAAACAAATGTAGGGTCCTCCCCATAAAAGGGAGGGGGGAGCAGGCAGGGCCCTAATGCTCTGAGTATTCTGATCAAGGTCCTCAAATGCTTCACTTTTGTCAGCACCGGAAGTGCTGTTCCCAGTCCCAGGGAAAACTTTAAGTTAAGACTTCTACCCAGGAGGCTCCGAGACTAAGAATTAAGCCATCCCATCCTCTCAATCGGGTCTGAAACTGTAGAAACAGTATGTTTGAGTCTAGATAACCTAGTAGAAAGAAAGGCTGGTTAGCAAAGGGCATCAACTCTGAGAATTTCACCCTGAGAAAGCTCTGCAGCCTTGTGAGAAGGTGGGAGAATGAGCTTCCCTCTGCCTTAAAATTGCCGGGGGAATTCCCTGGCGGTCCAGTGGTTAGGACTCAGCGCTTTCACTGCTAAGGGCCCAGGTTCAATCCCTGGTCGGGGAACTAATTCCACAAGCTGTGCAGCACGGCCAAAAATAAAAAAATTGCTGGACCCGGTCCCCCTCCACCTTCCACCCACACAGTTAGAGCTCTGCTGTACCACAAGAACTGAGAAAACCCAGCTCTGACTGTACAGTGATCCCACTGAGGATCTGATATATCCCAGGAGCCCTGAGGCTTCTGAGGCCCTGGGGATGTGTAAAGAAAGTTCCCTCACTCTCCTCCCCCAAGTTACTCTTAAATTTTGGTGATCTTAGTAGAGGCCAGTACCTAACAGAATGGGTGAGGAAAAGAAGTAAATAGGAACTAGTTAAATTCCTTGTCCCTCTCCACAGAAGAACCATCTTCCTTTTCTGAAGCACACCCCCTTTTATTAAGATCCCTAAACCCTCATCAGATAAGCAAATAGGCACAGATCCTGGATGTTTCAGAACCTGACACTAGTCTCACACACACACACACACACACACACACACTACATGCACTATGCGTCCCCTTGTCACATTCAGCCACACTCTCAGCACGCAGCAGCTTCCTCTAAAAACACCTTTCCCTGTTCCATATGTACCCCTAGCCCAACTCCACCCCTGTTCCCCCACAGGAAATAAGAAATGGGCCATGTCCAAAGGACCAAGGTTTAATGCCTGATGTTATCTCCATGCATTTATGTAACTGGGCTACTTCTCTGGGCTGCTGCCTTCCCTTCCCCTACCCAGTGCTAATCTCCTTTCTGACCGCTCAGCCCAGCAACAGTGAGCCAGTAAAACACAGAATGACCAGGAAAACTGAAGGGATACCTGCCTTTGCTGCCCTTTCTCATGGGACTTGCAGACCCTAAGACCTGGCCTCCAGTGAGGTAGGTGCAGTGTGTGAGATCTGTGACTCTCCTCCAAGATGGATCTAGCTTAAAAAAAAAAAAAAAAGATACATGTAGCTTTTCCAGACAGACCACTGGTGTATACACACATACACATACACACACACACACACAGAGCAGACCAATTCTAATATTCAATAATACTCAATATTTGTAAAACTGGCCCCAGCAGAGTACTCAAACCTCTGCTTTCAACACATCGTTTTACCTGAAAGGCAAAAATAACAGAGGTGGTAACTGCTGTTACCTGGCTACCTAAATAAAAGCTGGAGAGGAAAGGAGATAGGGAAGGCGCATCCTTGCAGATGTGAGAAGGGAAGAGGTTATGTAAGAGACCTAAGACTTCAGGTTCTAACCCCCTGCAGTTCTGACAAAACCAGAGAGCGACAAGCAAAGTAGAGGAAGAAATGGGTCAGATGACTATGATAAAGCTCCCAGGCAAGTTGGGTTTACGTGGGGCAAGCTGGCAGTCTTGGGCCTATTCATTAGAACTGGAATAAAAGAGCTCTAAACAGGAGTTCCAGCCCTCACTGGTAGAAACATACTATTAAAAAATCAGCCAGGGACAGAAAACTTACAGTTCACTCTCTTTTCATGCAGTTATCTAGAAGCTACTCACCTAGTCTGTGTGGCCTCATCTTCCTCTCCTAGACCACTTATAGCCTGATTATCTGTCTTATATCTACTTCACACTTACCCATCCAACCCACCACTTCTTAGATCCATGCCTTAGGTGCCTCGTCTGGCTATGTAGCCCCCCAACCCAGGAACATAAACATACATATTCCAAGACATAGAGCCCCCTCACGCTCTCCAAACCTTGCTCCCTCCTTCTGGAAGGTCCACCTCCCTTAACTCCAAAAGTTCTAAGCCTATCTGATCTTCAAGATCCAGCTCAAATGCCACTCCTCCACGAAGCTCTCCCTGATAGCCTACAGCAGGACAGGATCTGACGGCACATATCACTCTAAATGGACTTCCTCCTCCGTCACTGAACTACTTCTTTACGTTATAATAACTTAGAATACATCTTTTCTCCTCTACTAAATGTTGTTTTATGCATTTCTGAATGCAGTGAATTTCTTTCATAAGACAGACATTCAGTAGAAACTGTTAAATGCAACTTGGTGTAATAGAAAGAACAGTACAACGGTCAGAAGGTGGGGTCAGAGTCCTGGCTTCACTGCCTACCTGCCCATTTATTCCTCATCAAGTCAGTCTTAGCTTCCTTATCTGAGAAGTAAGGGAAAGGATACTGTGGCAGCCATGGAAGTGCCTGCTCAGATTTCTCAAGAAAGAACTTTCCATTCAGCTGCAAAGAATGCAGTTAGCTGACAGCACCTCCAGGACCCACCTCAGCCCTACTCTTCCTGGGCAGTCCCCCAGCTAATGACTAAGCACAGGGCTCACTAAAGTCATAGTGAGCGTGGGCTCACTATAGTTACCTCCACCAAATTCTTTCCTCCTACAAAGAGGGAAAAGGAGAAACCACAGGTGCTGTTTCAGGATAACGGGACAGAAGAGATATATACAAGCTTTTAATTTCTCTTTGTTCCAATCGGAGTACTTTATTCTCCTTCCTGAGTTTTCTACTTTGAAAGTAATTCTCCCCATGCCACCTCTTCGACCCAGAACAAAGGCAAAACAGGAAAACCAGCCATTCTGGCTTACCAGAGAACCAATAGAAAAAAGAAATTCCTTTTTTTTTTTTCTGAAAAAATGTTTACCTTAGAATTAACAAAACATGCAAGTAAAAGCATTAACATTATACCCTCAATGTCTCAACTACCTAAACAGTCATTCTCAAGCCAGGCTGTACTTTAAAACCACCTTAGGATACCTGCTTAGGCCCTGTCCAAATATTCAGAAACTCCAGGGGCTGGGGAGAAGGGGCACAGGCACAGTATTTAGGAAACGCTCGCCAAATGATCCTATAATTGGGAACTGCTTTAACATATACAAGACTGTTATGCTGAAGGAAAATCAAGATGCAAAGGCGGGGGGAAAAAAAAGATGCAAAGGTGGTCTACAACTTTATTCAACAATCAGCAGTTAGTTCTCATCATTTTTTTAATTGATGACCTTCTAGATAGGGTTTTTTTGAGTTTTTTGTTTTGTTCTGTTTGCTTTGTTTTTAAATACTGACTGGGGTAATATAGTTGTTCCCCAACTTCTGGATTTCATGGATGGGTCTTTAATTTTTTTTCAATTTAGGGAGACTAACCTAAGGTGATAGACTCTAAATTTTGTAACTTAAGGACAATTAAAAAAAAATACAGACACACAAACCTCCTATATTGCTGGTAGGACTGTAAAATGGTGCAGCTGCTGTGGAAGTTGGTTTGGCAGTTCCTCAAAATGTTAAACAGAGTTACCATAGCACCTAGCAATTCCACTCCTAGGTATATATCTGAGAGAAATGAAATGCACGTCCACACAAAAACCTGCACACCAATGTTCACAGCAGCATTATTTATAATAGCCAAAATGTGGAAAACCCCAATGTCCATCAATTGATGAATGGATAAACAAAAAGTGGTATATCTACACAATGGAATATTATTTGACAATAAAAAGGAATGAAGTACTGATACACGCTACAATATAGATGAAATTTGAAAACATTACGTTCCATGAAAGAAGCCAGACACAAAAGGTAACATATTGTAAGATTCCACTTATATGAAATACCCAGAATAGGCAAATCCAGAGAGACAGAAAGTAGATTAGTGGTTGCCAGACACTGGGGAGAGGAGGCAATGGGGAGTGACTGCTAGTAGGGACGTATGTGGTTTCTTTTGAGGGTGATAAAAATGTTCTAACATTAGATAGCAGTAACAGTTGCACATCTCTGTGAATTGTACATTTTAAAAGGGTGAATTTTATGGTATGTGAATTATATCTCAATACAGCTGTTATAAAAAAACACCCAATTACTATACATTGTTTTCAGTATTTAAACACCAAAAAACCCCCACAAAAACCTAAGAAGGACAAAAATCCCAGAATAAAGTACAGTCCTTTAATACATTTAATTTTATGAAAAAACTCATTATGTTGTATTTTCACATTTTATCATAGACAGATGAGAAACTCTGTCAAACACCTTAGACAAAGCAGATCTGGACATTTAAAAGGGATGTTAGTTACTTTTCTCACTCAACTAAGTACTAAGCAGTTGAGATGAAGCAATAATCATCTCAAACGCAGGCCTCAAAATGCAAGAACCAAAGGAAAATAAAGGATAAAATATTAAATACGCTTGCAATTCAAAATAGAAAATTAACATATTTCTTGAAAACAAAATAAAACCAAGCAAAAAACTCTGTCCCAAACCAACCCTGCTCTAAGAACCAGCTTTGAGATTCACTAGTATGAACAGAATGACGCTTGGCATTTGAATTCCAGTTCTGTCCAGTACTAAGTTGGTGATCTTGAGGCATGTGGCTTAACCTAAACCTCAGTTTCCTTATCAGTACACTGAGAAAAATAAGTAGGGGGTGGTTCAGATGAGATCATGGAAATCAGTGTCATTTGTGGACCAATGGACACTGGTCCACAAACTGTTAGCAGTCTGCATCAAGATATGGACAAAAACAAAGCATAAGCATTTAGAACATCTTATAGCAATTTGACGCAGTTGATGTTTGTTGAATCTAATAGTAAAAATGCCTATATTCTGTATGTCTCTTTTTAACGTTATTTCTCTAGTAATTTAATTTTTCTAATAATACTATTCTAGTTCTACTATTTTAGAAAAGTACTTTATATTTCAAGTGATATATCACAATAAAGCTAGAAAAAAAAGAAAGAAAGAAAAGTACCGGTCTGCAACAGCTTGGGGGGGAAAAAAACCCTGGTCGTTCACCACGAAAGTTTGAGAAGCTCTGATATCAAACACTTTACTGAGTGTTGAGCACAAAGAATTCTCAAAATATTAATTTCCTCTCCATCTACTGGACTCTATAGTCAGTCACTAAGTGCTTACAAAGATCCTCCAAGGCAAAAGATAGTGCTGTGCAGGTGCAGTGGCTGCAGTGCTAAAGAAATTTAAGGAATTTAGTTGCAGAAATAAAACTAGGGCTCTTTTCAGGTTAAAGTAGCCAAGGAGGTTTTGTCAGAGAAAGTGTGATTAGAACTGGGCCTTTGAAGGCTGCATAGAATTCAGGCAGCTGAGAGGAGGAGGGGAACTTAAGCAGAGAATTTGCCAGAGTAAAACCAGGGAGGGAGCCACTATGAATAGAGGAGTCTTAACAGGAAAGCAATGGAAAAGAGGGTTGGAACCGGCTTTATGGGAAAACTTGGTCTTTGTCTATCAATTCAAGGATTTAGAACATAAGCCTGGGACTAACTGAAGATTTCTGAGCTGAAAAACAAAATGATCAAACTGGGGTCGCACAAGCAGGAGCACATATCCTACTGGTGTATCACTACACATCACTCTCTGTAAGGTCTCAATCTTTTTTCCTTTTACTGCATTCACTCTGCAAAAGATCCCAACCTCAGATCAATGCAACCATTTGCTTTCTAGACTCCTGGATTCAAATCTAGAGTCAGATCTGCTAGAGGAAACCAAACAACCCTGCAAAATGATACACAACAAATGTGGTCTCCAACCTGAACAGGTCCTCAGCCTGGCCCAGCAAATCCTTAGTGTTCCTGGCCTTCTCCCTCTTCTCCTTCCCAAGGAACAGCTGTTTCTAACTTTCACCGTTACCCTCAAGCCCCTTTACTCCACTGCTTCCCACACCTCTCAGCTGGTGTCTCAGGTCCCTTCCTCTCAGAACAACTGAGATCATCAGAAACGAACTGTCTCAATTCTCTCCACCCAAGCCTAAAAACATACATATTTCAAATGAATCTAAGCCCTCCATTTGTGAATGATCAATTACTTCTTGTCCCTCAGTTGCTTCTTCCTCATTCCTCATTTGTTTCCAATTTTTTCTTTATACTGGCTCCATTCCCATATGTTATGAGTTGCTCAAAGCTCCTCCGTCTTAGGGGGTGGGAAAACCCCCCAAAACAAAAGAAAACAAACACCTTTCCTTGACCTCATATTGGCTGCTCCTCCACTCCTCCTTAAGTGATGATGCTCCACAGGCTTGCGTCTTTTTCTTCTTTTGGTGGCCCTGCCACACAGCTTGGGGGATGTCAGTTCCCCAACCAGGACTTGAACCCGGGCCACGGCAGGTATCATAAGTGCTCAACACATGCTTTCTAAGCTGAAGTAGACAAGTTTCGAAGTTGAGGGAGGAGAGGTTGGGGCTGGAGATTTGGAGGCATCAGGATGTAAGGCGGTGTGTCAAGTTGTGAAAGTAGATAAACTTACTCAAGAGAGTTCTGAGAGGAGTAAGGAAGCCAGGGCAGACTTCTTTGTCACCCTGTAACTGCAGAGGACTCATTTACACGTGTTCTTCCTTCCAGTTCCATCAGGGCAGAAACTCTGTTCTATTCATCTCTGTCCACCTGGTACTGAGCACAGGGCACAGTACATGTTAGGAGCTCAGTAACCTTTTACTCAGTTGTATAAGTGCCACTGATAATAGAGGGAGGTAAAATACTTCAGGGACACAGAGGAAGAAGTGACTACTTCGGCCCAGGAGGGCTGGAAATAGAGGTTTTCAGCGGGACAACTGAGCTCCTGAAAGAGAAGTTCATTTGGCAGAGAAGTGGCAAGAACTTCAAGTAGAGGGAACAGCAGGAGCACAGGTACCAAAGCGTGAAAGAGCACAATGCAGACACACCCTTTCCACAGGTTTGGGAGTCAAGTGCATGAGATAGAAAAAAATGATAGGGAGCTTTAGAAAATCAGCTGACAGGGTCAGAGTCAGACTGCCAAAGGCCATGGACACCCACCTAAAGATATAAACTTCACCGTGGGCGGCCAAAGAGGAGTTTTAAATTTAATCTGAAATGACCAGATCTACTTTTTATAACGGTAATTATGTAGTGGCAGCACGAAGGGCCAAGAATTGAGAGACTCAAGGGAAGGAGCTTAATTAACGGCTGATGGTCCGGCTAACAAACCCAAGCAGAGGCTGTATCCTCCTTAAGCCTTCTACCCGAGGGAAAGGAAGGAAGGGAATGAGAAATCCATTTTATAAAAACTCAAGATTTAAGTCAAGCGACCAGTGAATCCCAGCTCCTGCTGACCACCAAGCTGTACACCTATTTTTTTCGGGTCTGAACTGGATGGAAAGTTCCGAAGGGTAAATGCCCGGGAAGCTTCTGTTTTACTTTAAGGGTTCCAAGCCCCTTCCCATCACAGCCGCACCGCTGCGCGAGGACCTATCTGTGCAGAATCGCGTCGGGAAAATGACGGGACGTCCCAGGAGAGTTGGAAACGCTGCGGTTCCCACACAGGACGCGGGGTGAGGACGCGTGCGCACCTAAAGCGCGCGCCCCGCCCCCTGTCTTTAAACCGGGTGGCGGGAAAGGGGACTCCGCGCCTCCCAGAAGAGCCCCCGCGGCTTCGAAGGGACGCAATCCGCTTAGAGCCCTCTCGCCCAGACACTCACCCGCTCCCCGCCGGTCCTCAGGATCCCCGCGGAGCCAGCAGCGGCCGCCACATTTCCCGCCACCCGGCTGGGCTGGACCAGATCCCGCCCACGTGGGGAGCGGGGCGGGGAGAGCGGGGCTGCTCCATGTGACCCCGAGCGGGCGGGGGAGTTGGTGATGAAGTAAGGAAAAGGGAAGCGAGTACAAGTATTCTTTTATCTGAGTCGATCCCTTATATTGAGCCCCAAATCACAGCACAATGGATTTCCTGCTGACTTAAGACAGTTGGGATCTAAGTCCGATTAGAGGTGAATTTACAAACATTCTTCCCCTGCACTTAGTCAAGTGGATTATTCCAAAGTCTTAACAAGGTTAGTTAGAAAAGTTAGGCTTTATTTGTGAGGAAATGGAGAGTTCGGCTACGTGGAAGAGTGGTCTTTTGCGGGGCTGGGGTGTCTGTCTTACTATAGGTATAGGTTTAAAGCTTGCGAAATACGCAGGAGGCTCCTAAAAGGAAGAGGTCAACATAAGTATTCATCGTCAGGTCAGGGTCTCCTCTGGCTTCTGTTGAGATGAGTGTATTTTCCCAACAACAAAAGAAAATAGGGATCAAACAAATAATATCTTGTGAATTATTAAAATTTGAATGGAAGGAATCAATTTCTGGGACATGTAAAGGGTTAGATTTGCTGAAGATGAAAGGACAGATGAGAGAAAAATGAAAAGACACACACAAAAATGGAAAATAAAGAAGACTATAGAACTAGTGATAAAAGCAGAAAGATGCCATTTGAAGAGTGTTTTGGGCTGCTCTAAATTAAAACTGAGGGTCAAATCCTCTCCCTCCTATGTCCCCCACCCCTACCTCTGCATTTGCTCCAGGCATCAGGTTTCCTGTTTTGGCCTTAGGGAGCTCTTCTGGGCTTAAGTACCACCTGCTTGGAGGCCACATTGCGGGTGTGTCAGGCAGAACAGTTAAGCTACTTAATTTTTCTAGATTCTAGGCTCACCCACCTTTTGCTTAGGTTGGGAGCTCAGTGGCCCAGGGCCTCCAAAGAGATCCATCATGCCAGAATGCACACAAAACCCAGCCAGTGGTTGTAGATAGGTTGATGTGGATTTACAGAACAGTTCAAACCCCATTGTTCACTTTTCTCAGAGCTACTTCCCCACCCAAGTCCCTGGGGCAAGCATTTCTGAGATAAGTAGGCTACACTGTCGGGTTAACTTCTCCAAAACTTTTTGGCATCCTGATCTGGGGCTGATGCCTCCATTTCGTCCACCATGCCCAGCTGCTCCTACCAACTCTTGGAATGCCTCATCTCCTCCACTTCTCTCCATCTGCCTCCTCTGAGGAGTAACTAACTGCTTCCCTGCTCCCTCAGAAACCTAGAGCCATACACTTGACTGGCAGCAGGGTAAAGGCCAGAAACTTAAGGTCTTGGTTCCCTGTACTTACCACACTGGGTTGGGAGAGGAAGGTATAGGGTGACACCTCTTTTCCCTTCCCTACCACTCTTGCCATGCCCCAAAACTCAGACACAGTCACATTCACTCACAATCATACGCACAATCATGCACACACAGCGGCGAAGAGAGGTGGGATGGGGAGGAAGGGAAGTTTGCACCAAACAGCTCGTGAATGCAACTTGAAAGATTTCACACGGCAAAAGGCAAAAAAATAAAACACACACATAAATTTAAAAATAAAGAAGTACATGCCCCTCCCCACAGTCTTTTTCTTCATCCAGGGGCTGGCTCAGCCCCTCCATGTAAACCCAGAAGCTTCCTATTCCCTCTATTCAGCTGTAGCTTTTACAGGGCCTGGGTCTTCAGTTCAACAGGTTCCCCTGTGCCCTCTGGTTGTCCATTGGATTCACTGGGCCTGGCACCCTTGAGAATAGACAGTCTCTCAGAAACACTCTTGAGCCGGGGGCAGAGGAGAAAGTCATAAAGGAGACTGCCCAGGCCTGCTCCAATGATTGGGCCCACCCAGTACACCTGCAGGAAGAGGAAAGGAATAATCAGGTTTGGGGAGGGGACCAAGAGCAAGGCTGCTCTTTTTCCAACCCCATTGTTGTAAAACAGACATCCTGCACTTGGTACATACAGCTGGGCACTATTTAAGCAGAAATCAGTGTTTGTTTGTTTGTTTATTTTAAAACTTTAGACTCCTGCACTGCCTGCACCACAGAACTTACCATTTCTTTTCCGACTTATTAAATTATACCTTTATCCCACACCTTTTTAGCACATGTATATTCTATTTTTTGCTATCAGTTTGTACTAGTTTCCATATTGCTTTGAAAATTTCTTTTTAACTGTGGTAAAATACACATAACATGAAATTTGCCATCTTAACCATTTCTAACTGTAACAGTTCAGTAGTGTTAAGTATACTCATGTTGTTGTGCAGCCCATCTCCAGAACTTTTTCATCTTGCAAAACTGAAATTCTATACCTATTAAACAACTCCCCATTTCCCCCTCTCCCCAGCCCCTGTTACCTACCATTTTGCTTTGTTTCAATAAATTTGACTACTCTAAATACCTTGTATAGGTAGAATTATATGTGTCTTTTTCTTTTCTTTTTTCTTTTTTTTTGGCTGCTTCTGGGTCTTTTGCTGCCTGTGGGCTTTCTCTAGTTGCGGAACTTGTGGGACCTCTCTAGTTGCAGAGAGCAGGGGCTATTCTTCATTGCGGTGCGTGGGCTTCTCATCGTGGTGGCTTCTCTTGTTGCGGAGTATGGGCTCTAGGCGCACGGGCTTCCATAGTTGTGGCTCACAGGCTCTAGAGTGCAGGCTCAGTAGTTGTGGCGTATGGGCTTAGTTGCTCCGCGGCATGTGGGATCTTCCCGGACCAGGGCTCGAACCTGTGTTCCCTGCATTGGCAGGCAGATTCTTAACCACTGCGCCACCAGGGAAGTCCCCAATATGTGTCTTTTTCTGATTGGACTATTTCACTGAGCATAATGTCCTGAAGGTTCCTCCATGTTGTATATAGCATGTATAGAATTTGCTTCTTTCTGAAGGCTGAATACTATTTTATTGCATGTATATACTACATTTTGTTTATCCATTCATCTGTGAGGGACACTTGGATTGCTTCCACATTTTGGTTCCCGTAAATAATGCTGCCATGAAAATGGGTGTACAACTCGGAAAAAATTTTTGAATTATTTTCATACGTTTAGCTGGTATATGGCCAAACAACACAAAAATAGCTAATTTTTATTGAGGACTTATTCCATATCAGATTCTGTGCTAAATATTTCACACATATAATTTTCACATTTATTTCTCATAACAGCCCATCTTGTAGTTAAGGAAACTGAGGTGCAGAATGATTGAGTTATTTGTCATGGTCACACATGAGGCTAGTAAAGTGCTAGAACTGGGATGAAGCCCAAGCCCATTTGTGCTCATACATATCCTGGTCTCTGAGAGTAGAAGCTTCTGTCTTCCTGATCAGTATTCTGTCCTCATAGCTCCTAGTTTGGAATCCAGTGAATACTTAGTAAAAATCCCTAACTAACTAGTGAAGGAACAATATGAGCAAGAGCCTATCTTTCTAGCAAAATAATGAATCCTGCTCACACAGGCATGCAAACTCTGTGCAGCCCCCTTAGCTGAATGTTGGTAGAGCAGTCAACACATCCAGATGGAAAGCAGGAACCAAACCTGGGAACCTGCAGTCCACACCCATGCAGGAGGGCTTCAGGATCTTGCCCTTCTCCTCTCACTCACCCAGTGGTTGGTGAAGTTTCTGGTAAGAATGGCAGGAGCAAAGGAGCGGGCAGGGTTCATGCCTGCACCAGTATAATACATCTGCAAAAGACACAGTTTTAACTGAGACACTTCCCGCCCACTCCACCCCAGCTTCTCTCCCACCACCCACCTGCCCCCCAAGGGTTGGTACCTTGCCTCCAGCCAGCAGCAAGTAGGGGAGAACAACCTGCATGGAAGTCCCACAGTGGGGTGAAGTCACTAATGCCCCATCTGGGGACAGACTATGGATCCCCCGGCAAAACCCACATCTACCCATGATGCATGCCTTTCCACCTTGGGGTCAGGAAGGACTAGATAAAGCCATCACAAGAGAGGAGAATAGGGACTTCCCTGGCAGTCCAGTGGTTAAGACTCCGCGCTCCCAATGCAGGGGCACGGGTTTGATCCTTGGTGTGGGCAGGAAGAATGCTTAAAAGTCGACAAAGGCTTGGGGGACCGGGAATCCTTAAACAAGAAGTTGCTCCCCTCTCCTGCTTACCCCAAAGAGGTGCCCCAGGGTGAGGGAGAAGCCAACGGCCAGGGCCACGGAGCCCAGGCGGCCATTCCGCCTCTCGTCGTATGTGGCAAAGATGCAGAGCACGAACTGGAGCGTCAGGAAGATCTCCACTATGGTGGCCTGGCCCACACTCACCCCAGGATGCAACTGGGCAAAGGAAGAAGAAGGGGGGCAGTGCATTAGGGCTGCCACAGCCTTACCTACTCAAGGCTTCCCCGGCAGGAACCCCCTTACGGCATCCATTCCATCGAGGGGAAGGATAATACAACCTCTTTCACAGTAATTGTATTTGCTCCTTAATTTCTCCTAATAATACTCCTTCATAGTAGAAATCAATGCACCCACTAATATGGATGAGGAAACTGAGGCCCCATAAGGTAAAATAAGTTTCTTCAAGAATCTGCAGGAGTTGGAAGAAAAGCTGGGACCTGAACTCAGGTCCAGGGCTCTATGACTTCCTTATCCCTCCACAGCACCTGTTGATCCTCCCCACCCTGAACACACACACGCACGCGTGCACACACACACACACACACACACACACACTCTGTCCCAAACCCCTGGGGAACTGATCTACCTGCACTTCAGGAAGGAAGTCAGGGCACCAGGTTCCCCCAGCCCCACTCAGCCAACCATTACCGTGTTAAGTGCTAGGTTTCCTCGGACGGCAGTCGGGGTAACACTGTACAGCACGGCAGCCCCAGCCACGGCTCCCAGGAGTTGGGCTGCCATGTAGCAGAAGGCACGGAGCAGGGACATCTGGGAGCCCACAAGGAAGGCGAAAGTGACTGCAGGATTGACGTGGGCTCCACTGATGTGGCCCACAGCCTGCACCAGTGTAGCCAGGGCCAGGCCAAAGGCCAAAGCCACCTGCAAGATATGCAGTGGTCCAGGGGCCCAACGCAGTGAGGCCCCTAGCCCGAAGAAGACATAGAAGAGGGTGGCAAAGAACTCAGCAAATATGGCCCTCCAGAAGGAGGCTGCCCGCAGTTCCCACATGGCAGGGGGGATAGGCACAATGCCTGGGTCCCTGTTACCCCCCTGGCCTGATCTGGATGGACAGCCCCCTTTATAGAGGACTTTTAATCCCTGGGAGGGGCAGGCTGAGGTGGCTGGCCCAGCCTCTTAACCCTTTCACAGCTGCGGAGGGCTGGGACCACTCTTGTGCATCGGATAAAGCTGCTGCATTTTCCCCTCCCTCCTCAACTGGGAGATGAGCACAGCCATGGGTGTGAGGGTGGGGATAGGGTCAGGGCTCGTGTGAGGCTCTGAGAGAAAAGGACCAAGAACAGGGGAACTGGAGGAATCTGCCTTTCTCTTCAAGTCAAAGTTGGGGTTCATAGTCCTGACTGACATCTATATTAGAACATTCCTCAACTCTGCTTGAGAGGTTAGTGAAGCTGAGTTCACTTCATGGAGTATGAGACTGCTCCTGGGGGCCTCCAGGTTCCTCTGAACAAGCCGGAGTAAGGGTGGGGGTGGGGATCAGGAGTGGGGTCCAGCAGGGAAGTTAGATAGCTGAAGAGAATCCTTTAGTTCTCTGGGATTAGAGGGCCTTCTCCCATTGGCTGGTTTGGGCTGGAATCTGTGGACCCTGCAGCTCTGGGACAGAATAGTTCTGCTGAGTCTGGCTTTCTCTGAGCCCGGGTTCCCTCCCCCGACCCATGCCAGCACCTCCCTTTCCAAACCCTCAGCCTGGCCTTTTATTTTTATTATCTATCTATCTATCTATCTATCCATTTATTCTTTGCCACACCGCACAGCTTGCAGGGTCTTAGTTCCCAGACCAGGCATTGAACCTGTGCCCCCTGCAGTGGAAGCTTGGAGTCCTAACCACTGGACCGGATCGCCAGGGAATTTCCAGCCTGGCCTTTTAAACCACAGAGATAGAGAGCAGGAAAATGCTATCCTTCATGGATAGGCTGAGAGTGGGGTTGGGGAGCTGGGGAGGGGAAAAGGGGTGAGTAGTTAAATCTCAGACTCAGTTTGTACTTCATCTTTCCTAACTCTAAGATTGTAGCAGGAAGTACTGAGAGGAAGGAAACTGAGTCATGCCTATGAAGCAATGGGAGTGTCTAATTCCTCCTAAACTGGCTGTGATCAGGACACTGGAGTCCTAAACCTCTGTGCCTAGGGAAAGGTCTGGGGGTGTGGGTATCTGGGGAAGCAGGCTGGTCAAGGAGAGAGGAAAGGACAAGATGGGGAAGAAAAGCTTGGGGAAAGAGGTTCAGTTGTGGACAGGCTTAGTGAGGGACTTGGGATCTAGAGATGGGGGCTGTGTGGTGGCAGAGAAGGCAGAATGGGACACACTGATAGGCTCCACCATCTCCACATCGTGGCAAGTCATAGAGATCACAAGCTGTTCCCGTGTGAAACACAGGAATTGGGAGCCACATATAGGCTATTGAGAAGGGGATGTCATGAACAAAGGACTATTCTGTGCACTTGAAGTCCATAAAGAATAGCAGTAACAACAAAAATCCTGGCTTTACCACGTTCTAGGTGGGGAAGTTACCCCACTAGATACAAACTCCAGGAGGGCAGGGACTTGTCGATTTGCATGCAAACCCCATGCTTGACACACAGTATGCAGTAAATAAGTATTTGTTGAATAAATTAATGTAAGCTCTCTGAGCCTCAGTTTTCTCTCGATCAAATAAGGTAATGTAGGTACAGGCCCAGGATGGTGCCTGGCACAGAATAAAGCACTTAATAAATTGGAGCCATTTGCTGAGGGTTTTATCAACAGGAACCATTAACCCTATAGCCTCTTATAGTGAGGAATAGAAGGGCAAAGAGCAGCTAATTTGGTGCCCTTGTAGACACCAAATAAAATGGCGAAATTTCCTTATTTGGAGCCACCAACCTTTCTCTTTTACTCTTTTTTAAAAAATTAATTATTTAATTAATTAATTATTTTTGGCTGTGTCGGGTCTTCGTTGCTGTGCAACGGGCTTTCTCTCGTTACTGCGAGCGGGGGCTACTCTTTGTTACGGTGCGCGGGCTTCTCATTGAGGTGGCTTCTCTTGTTGCAGAGCAAGGGCTCTAGGCGCGCGGGCTCAGTAGTTGTGGCTCACGGGCTCTGGAGCGCAGGCTCAGTAGTTGTGGCGCACGGGCTTAGTTGCTCCGTGGCATGTGGCATCTTCCCGGACCAGGGCTCAAACTTCTGTCCCCTGCAATGGCGGACAGATTCTTAACCACTGCGCCACCAGGGAAGCCCCTCCCGTTTACTCTTTATCAGATGTTGATAAGAACCCCATGGAGAACTGAACCCCAGCCCATTTCCTTTCACATCAGCCTCCCTACTTAGCTGAATGCCGAACTTTCAAACTAGGGATGAGCTCTCAAAAGCTCACATGAATTTTTGCATATCTTTACATGTAATTAGCATACACAATGTTTTCTATTAGCCTAGCCTCCTGAAGGAAAAAAAAAAAAAAAAAAAAGCTGTGTCTCCCTTGAGGAATGGAACCCAGCCTTCCCCAAGCCTGCTGCTTGGTATGGGTGGGGTTCTCATCTATGCCAGTACTCCAGAAGTCACTGAGAAACCCACTGCCAGCCTGCCTGGTCTACTTGCTGGTGAGCCACAGCAAACTGGAAAGTGGAGAAGAACTCCATGCCCTGGCCCTGGCCTATGTAACTCCTCTTGCTCATCTGGAAGGGACCAGAGATGCTAAGACCAGGGGTGGAGGACACATACATCCCTCCCACTGGCCCACAGCTCCCACCATCTATCCACAAAGGCAGCTCTGAGCCGCATCTGCAGCAAGTCACCCAAATTTCTGAGTTGCTGAGCCTAACTCATTGGCCTATTGCATCGTATTGAAAGCGGCTTAATGAGAGGATGCACAGAGCAGGGCTGCCCCTTCTTTTGTTCATTCCGTAAAGTCCTAGCCATCCACCCTCCTTAACTACCTAATGTCGTCCTACTCAGGGAGAGGGGCTGCTGCTTACCTGAGAGACCAGCTAGGCTGCAGTCACCCATGGCAGTGCCAGGTAGAGGAGGACTGAGGCCAGGATGGCTGCTGTGTCTGGGCCAGAACATAGGATACTGGCTGGAAAAGGTCAAGCCACTGGGCCCAGAACAGTGCCAGAGGCAGGGCTGGATTTGTCTGGGCCCCACTGACCTCATCAAAAACCTGTGCCAGGCTCGCCACCACCAGCCCTCCAGGCAAGGGGTGAGGGACTGTGTCTGACACGGAGCTCCCACTGGGGGCATGATGCCCTAAGGACAAACCCCATAAAGATCAGGGTATCCAGGCCTTCAGCCAATACCTCTCTCCAAAACCGCCGGCTCTGTAGGTCTTGGGGGAGAGGAAGGAGAAGGGAAGGCAGCAAGATCATGCTGTCTTCTCCCCACTGTTCTCCCACCCCTCTCCTCCTTAACCTCTCTCTGTCCCCATCCCCTTTAACAAACTCTCCCAACCAGGCCTCAGCCTCTTCATTCTGTACCTACTGACCCCCAAGCACCTGATGTGAAAGGAAGGAAGAAGGACTAAGAGACAGAATAAGGAAGTGATCAGAGAATAAGGCCCCCCTTGGTTGGACTCGGATTTATTTTATTTTTTGTTTTACTATTTTTTAAAAATCTGAGGCAAAATATTTTTATTTTTATTTATTTTATTTCCTTTATTTTCTTGGCTGCATTGGGTCTTAGTTGCGGCACGTGGGATCTTCGTTGCAGCATGTGGGATCTTTTGTTGTGGCGCGCGGGCTTCTCTCTAGTTGTGGCGTGCGGGCTCCAGGGTACGTGGGCTCTGTAGTTTGCGGCACGTGGGCTCTCTCGCTGAGGCTTGTGAGCTCAGTAGTTGTGGCGCGGGCTTAGTTGCCCTGCGGCATGTGGGATCTTAGTTTCCCGACCGGGGATTGAACAAGCGTCCCCTGCGCTGGAAGGTGGATTCTTTACCACTGGACCACCAGGGAAGTCCCTGGACTGGAATTTAATGGCGGAGAAGAGGAAATGTCTTGGCTTCAATGGGAGAAGGATGGAGTCTATAGAAAGAGATGCTGGTTTCTCCTCTCTCCAGAAATCTGACCTCCCAGGTCACCATTTTGCCAGCCTGGTCTGGAGTCTCTGTTGCGTGTCCTGCTCCAGTTTGGAGACTGCTATTCTAGGTCTAGGTGGGTGGAGCTGGGAGATGAGGAGGAATTGTTTCAGGTGCTGGAGAAAGAGGCAGCCAGAGAGATGAGCGCTCCACTCCTGTGTCAGAGAACATCCCTCATCTCCTTCCTTCAGCCAATACAGAGGAGCCTCATCCCTCAACCTGCCACCCCTAACCCCAGCCCGTGCCCTTCCTAAGGCAGCCTTCGACATTCGTACTCACACATTCTCACACCTAGGCATCCACTCTCCCCAGCCTTGGTGCTTCTCTCTCCTGCCAAGCTTTTCTTCCTCTTTAGCCCTTCAACCCCAGCTGCACTGAGTGAAGGGCAGGAGCTTATAATGGCTTCAGTCAACCAGAGGTACTCACAGTGAAAGGAGAGACTCATTCTTTCACTCCCTAATCATCTCTATGAACCTGGGTTTCAGGAGCCAGAGAGGTAAAGAGGAAAGCTAATGTGTGGATCTGGAAGACAATGAAAAGAATTCCGGGGAAGGGGAAGTAAGGCCATTCCCATCCCTCACCAGAAACAGAGTCAACCAGTGAGAAGGTACCAATGCTGCATGAGCACTTGGGCCCCTGGAATGGGCAACGGAAAGCACCTGTGAGGAATTGCCTGTGAGTGCAGGGGATTCTTGGGGTCAGCACTTGGGAACACCCAGGACACACCTTAGTTCATCTTTGGCTTCTTTTCTGGCTAGTTTGTTCACTTTTTTGCTATCACTCTACTCTATTCATGTATTTGGGGCTCTTTTCAAGGATTGCCAACAAAGTTTACTTCTAGATTCTCCACCTTTCTCTCTTCTGGCCTTAAGTAAACATACAAACATTTTTGAAGTTTTTTCCACTAGGAACTGCAGAAATGGATAAAAGGGATTTGTAAAGTAAGAAACTTGCGGTAGTTACAGAGTTATTTTAAGTCTTACTGGCTTGTGGTAGTAATCATCCCGGAGTCTCATCTAGCTCTACAGTTGATTGAGTTATCTCTTGGTTACTAACCATGAGCCTTTCAACCTATTTATATTCCTGTAGCTAGTGATCCTAAGTTTATTCCCCTCTTCAATAAAGAAGGCCCCATTTCTGTCCCATAGAGGTGCCATAGGAAGCATAATCCGTACTACTAGGGAGCAAGTGAGTCTATAAAGCTTAGAGAATCTTCAGGCAGAGCTATTGGCCTTGCTTCATTTCTCCACAGTGGGTCCCATGTGATTACTCACTATCTTTCTGAAGCTACTCCCTAGCCAGCCCACATCACCAGGACCTAAAGAATAACCCAAGTTTGAGTTCCATAAAAATATCTACTTTGCTGACCATACAGGATTGTACGAGGATCAGATGAGATATGCCCAAGCAATATACACAAGTTGGCTGCCTTAAAGTAGAAATGAACTGATTCATGAATTAATCAGATATAAACATGCTTTATGATTATTTAGTATTGACCACCCTAACAATTACAATGTGGTTGAACAGCGATATGGTCCTGAGGGGCTGGGTGACCATCCATCTCTGCTTCCACCATGTGGAATCTCTATCCCAGCCCCATATTTAGAGTGCCAGGTCAGCATGTAACCCAGCTCCATTGTGTGGACAGTTTCAGTAGGACAAAGGCCCCAACACAGCACAAGCTAGCCTAGCAGCCCCTTTGGCTAGCTCCTGATGGCCCCCCTTCTCTCTCTTTCTCTGGTTATGCTTTGCTGACTGCTGACTCCTGGCAAAGTCCAGAACAATCACCAAGCTCTAAGTGCATCATCCCTCTCCCACTCATAGTTAAGGGCTCCAATTAGCATTTGGAAAAGACCAGGGCCCCCACATGTTAGAAATGGGGTAATCCAAAAAATAAAGAGTAAATACACTGGCCTATCCTGTCCTTTCCTCCTTCACTACTTTCTTTCCTGTGGAGTCAGATACAACTCCAAGCCAGGCAGACCAATGCTCACTATGGGTCAGGTCCTGTTCCAAGCACTTTATATGTGTTATCTCAGATACTGGTATTGCCTTGGATTGCACCTTCAGTTTATTCCCTAATTACTCTAGTTTACATTCTCCCCTTGGATGACTTCATCTAAGTCATCTCCTCCCTTGAAATTTATATCCATTTATCTACGGAACGGTTTACCTACTTGGGTGTCCCACTGACCACAAATTCAGCCTGTCCAAAACTGAACTAATTATTTTCCCCCATCCAAACATGTTTTTCCTTCTGTATCCCCTCATTAAGTCAGAAACCTATGAATCAATTTTCCTTCCCCCATCCTCTCACTCCCATCTAACAGTCACCAAAGTTCTATCAGTTCTACCTCTTGGATAGCTGAGCCCACACCATGTCCCACCTAACTCTAGTGGCCTTGGACCCTGCTTAACAGTTTCTAGTCTCATTCCCTCCAATTCATGTTGCTGTCAGCTTGACGTTCGTAAAAGTACCTGTAATTTGTCATTTCCCTGTGTTCCCTTCAACAGCTCCTGAATGCCTGAAAGACATTCTCATCAGGGCATACATGACTCTTCATCATCCAGCCTCAACTTTTCTAACTGCTCTCCTTATCTCCCTAGCATGAAACTCTGGCAATACTGTGCTCCTTGTTGTTCCTCAAACACCCACTCTGCTTCATAACCCAGTGCTTTAGTCTAAGCTGTTCCCTGTACCTTGAATGTCTCTTCCTCTTTCTTCTGTCAAGTAAAATTCTAACACTTCCTAATTATTATGCATGGAAATGTTAAAGAGTTAATTACTTGTTCATTAGCAACGAGGCAGGTAAATCATCAGAATGAGGGTGAGTTTATCAAATGGATAATCAGTCTGTAAAAGTGAAATAATGCAAGCGATGACAGGTAAGACACTATACCCTGAGCAGGGAATAAAGTAATAGAGTTGTGTCTAAGTGACAGTGTGAGGAATGTGCAGTGATTGCTTCAGCTCTCAGGACCAAGTGGAACCGAGGGAGAAATCCTACAGAAGCACAGTCCTGGAACTCTTCTCTCATTACTACCAAAATGCAAAGTATTGACAGAGCAGGACTTTACTGAAGGAAATGTTACCTTCACGCCTTTCCTTCTAGGCTTGAAAGAACAGAAACCTCTCTTCTCACATACTAAGTAGGATGAAAAGGCTGGGCCAGGCTGACCCCTGGTGGAAGGAATGAGCTATTGCATGCAAGAATCAGCACAAAACTCCCTTTTTAAAATTTTTAAATTATTTTAAAAATATTTATTTATTTATCTACTTGGCTGCATTGGGTCTTAGCTGCGGCATGCAGGATCTTAGTTGCGGCCTGCGGAATCTTTCGTTCCGGCGCGTGGGCTCTCTAGTTGTGGCACACGGGCTTAGTTGCCCCATGGCATGTGGGATCTTAGTTCCTTGACCAAGGATTACTCCCGTGTCCCCTGCATTGGAAGGCGGATTCTTAACCACTGGACCACCAGGGAAGTCCCAAAACTCCCTTTTCACTCATTCATTTATTCATTCAAAAATAGTGAACACTTACTCTGTACTAAGGGGAATACTGACACCCTGGAGCCCAGATTAACACGGGACTTAAACCCCATTCTTAAGATTTCACGGACTTCCCTGGTGGCGCAGTGGTTAAGAATACACTTGCCAATGCAGGGGACACGGGTTCGAGCCCTGGTCTGGGAAGATCCCACATGCCCTTGCGCCACAACTACTGAAGCCTGCGCGCCTAAAGCCCGTGCTCCACAACAAGAGAAGCCACCGCAAACAGGAGCCCGCGCTCCGCAACGAAGAGTAGCCCCCACTCACCACAACTAGAGAAAGCCCACGCGTCCAGCAACGAAGACCCAACGCAGCCAAAAATAAACAAATAAAATAAATAAATTTATTAAAAAGAAAAAAAAAATTCACAACCTAATGGTAGGTAGCTACCTGTTTAAACGTTCCCTCAGCAGCACTGGAGAGAAGGTAAGGCCAGTTAGAAAGCCAGTGCAGCAGTCCAGGGGAAAAATAATGTGATAGGAATTTAATAACAATCAGATATGTGAAGTGAGGGAAACAAAGAAGTGAAGGACTTCCAGGTTTCTGGCCTGGGCAAAGGTCTGGTTGTGGGTTGCAGTTCACCAGTCTGTGTAGGAAAACGAAATTAGCTTTAGACATGTTAAATTTGAGGTGACTGGGGGACATTCAGGTAGAAATGTCCAACAGGCTGTTGGATATACAGATCTGGAACTCAGGAGAGAAATACGGAGTAGAGATTTTGAGAGTTCTCCAATAGGTGATAGTGGATTCTGCCTTCGGGAAAAAGGCATTAGCTGAAATCTTGAGCAAACTCGGGTTCCCCCACCTGAGAAAACCAAATACTGAGTTAAACCTTCCATTGCCAGTCCTGAAAACACAAAACCAACACTTATTTAATATTTATTAGAACAACTGCCACTTACCCAGTGATTGCTATTTGTCAAGATGTATCCTAGGTAACTCTCTCGTTTAATTTTTACTACGGTCTGACGGCTAGACATTTTTGTTTTACAAATAAGAACATTAAGGCTCACAGAAGTTAAGTGATTTGCCCAAAGACACACAGAGGAGCCGGGTTCGAATAATACAATTATTGTTTAATTCTGAAATCTATACCTTTAACCATCTTGTTACACCATCTTTCTAAACGTCCTATTTAGTTAAAACGTGAACAGCATTCCTCTCCGCGGAAATATTGAATAAGCTGTTCCGGATGCAACCAGAACAGAATTCACTAAAATGGCGGCTCCCTGCGGAGCGCTGGCTACCTTACGTCATCACACTGCGCTACTGCCTCTCGCGCACAAAGTGCCAGGGGAGCAGGCGGGCAGATGGAGGGGGTCTCAGCCAGTGCGGAGCGGGGCGGGGCGGGGGGCGTGCCCTGTTCATCCGTGGCTCAAGATGGCGCTGCCCTTTGGTCGTTCGTTGTGCCTGTGCCGCTGGGGAGCCAAACGATTGGGGGTTGCCGCCGTAGATGCCCGCAGAGGTAGGATTATATCCTTTTACTTCCAAAATAGTTTCCGTCTGTTATTCCTGGAGCCCGCTCGGAGAAACAACTCCAGCCCCTTCGACTCATTCCCCCTCCCCCACCGCGTTGGTCTTGAGATTCCAAACCTGGGACGCTCTCTGGTTTCTTTAAATTCCAGGGCTTCCCCAGTCCGTGTTTTTCGGCTCCTTGGGCTGCCCATACTAAAGCGCCCCGACTCTCTTACCCGCTTGACGTTCCGACTCTTCCGTGTTTCCTCGTGATCTCTTGACTGCCTGTTTCAGATCGGAACGTGTACGTCACTGGTTCTAGAGTTCTAGCGCACGTCATTATCCACTCTCTTTGCTCTGCCCGCAGGCGTCAGTTTCAAACTGGAAGAAAAGACCGCTCACAGCAGCCTGGCACTCTTCAAAGGTGACACAGGTGTCAAATACGGCATGGTGGGATTGGAGCCCACAAAATTGGCCCTGAATGTGGAGCGCTTCCGGGAGTGGGCAGTGGTGCTGGCAGACACAGCGATTACCAGTGGCAGGCACTACTGGGAGGTGACAGTGAAGCGCTCCCAGCAATTCCGGATAGGAGTGACAGACGTGGATATTTCCCGGGATAGCTGCATCGGTGTTGACGATCGTTCCTGGGTGTTCATCTATGCTCAGCGCAAGTGGCACACCATGTTGGCCAACGAGAAAGCCCCTATTGAGGGCATTGGGCAGCCAGAGAAGGTGGGGCTGCTGCTGGAGTATGAGGCCCAGAAGCTGAGTCTGGTGGATGTGAGCCGGGTTGCTGTGGTCCACACACTACAGACAGATTTCCGGGGTCCAGTGGTGCCTGCTTTTGCCCTTTGGGATGGAGAGCTGCTGACCCATTCGGGGCTTGAGGTGCCTGAAGGCCTCTAGTATGTCCGTCACTGGAGTCCCTAATCACGCTCTTGGCCAGCCTCCTGATCCAAGTGTCTGAAACCTTTTAACTGTGCCCCAAGCAACTGCTAGCTCCCACAATTCAGTGATGGGTCCTCTGTGCAATATCTGTCATCTTCCTCTCCCCTACCTTGTGAAAGCCAGGCATACAGCTACCCTCTCCCCTCCCCCAGACTATTGCCAATTTCCTAGGCTACCATGAATGTACTTTCTCTGACTTGCTTCCTTCAGTCTCTCTGCCTCTCTGTGCCCAGGACTTTCTCAGACTGTATTCAGTCCTAGGGTCTTACTTTTCAGCTTTGTTTGAATTTATTCATCAGAATTTATTCATCACTGTGCTACTTCTCCTTCCCTTTGCCCACATGTAACCTGTTTGTTTTGGGGGCTCTACCGAATCTCTCCAGAGTAAATCCTTTCTACCTCTGGCTGGAGGAGTGGTGCAGTGAATGACTTTGCCCTTTCTGTACAGCACATACAGAGTCTGGGCTCTGGCTCCCTCAGGTAGTGCTTTACTGACTGTCAGAATGAGAACAGAGCCCTCCTTGCCTAATACCTCAGTGTTATGGACTCTCAGCCCCAGACAGCTGCAGCTCTCCTCACCCTGAGTCCATCTGCCTTAATTTGCACACCTCTGACACCTGGTCAATCTGTTGCAATCTTTGGACCAGTTACAACCATGACCAAAGAGGAAGAGACATGTGGGGCATATTGAGGGGATTAGTACTAGAAACTTTATTCTTGAGAAGTTCCATCTTCATTTCTGCTACAGTTGTAACTTCCAGAGGGAGGAGGGAGGCCTGAAGTCTTGCACAATCCATTTTGGGGCCTGTTCAGACCCAAGCACTTGTCCCCACTTGGAGCAGAATACAGTTAACCTAAAGCAGTATTTGGGATTGAAGATAACCTAGTGGGGTGAGTATGTATGTGAAATATGTATTCTTTGGGCTCTGTATGACCCTGTGGTTCCATCTTACTCTACCTTTATGATGGTGATGCAGCTGGATGGCCCTAGGGGAGAAAGAGAAGGACTGGGTCTAGCAAAAATAATAATTTGTGTAATTAAAGTTTATTTGAGCACAAAATACTTTCTCTGTCTATAAAATTGCTGTTAGCAGTAGCAACACTTCCTGGCCAAGGGGGGCAGATCTCTCCAGACTACTAAAGCCCGGTGCATAGCTCCTCTCTTTCTCTGTGGATATATACATGTGCGTGGTGGCTAGAGCCCCTTACCAGAGTATCTCTCTCTCATAATGGCTTCTTCAGAGAGAGGAAGAGGGGACCTGCGTGAAGACCTGGGATGATTTGGAGTGGGCTAAGCCATTAGGCTGTCCCTTAAGCCCACAATCTTCATGGATAGCTCTACTGCAGGAGTCCACAAAGGCACTTCTCTATACTCTGTCTGCCAAGGGAATGGGGTATTTTGACTCTCACTGAAAGCACTGCCCCCCCCCACCACCTCACTGAAGCAGTGCGGCCCTCTGTAGCATGTTTGGTGGTTATATGTTAAGTGTGTGGCCAGCTCGTGCTTTTTCTTGTGCAGGGACTATGCATGCCCCATGCTCACACCATGCTCTCTAAGTTCTCTTTGGACAGGGCCTCAGCTGCTGCTTCAGCCTGAGTCTCAGATGGTGTGTATGAGTCCTGGTAATCTTGGAGCAGTTTAACCACCTCCAGGTGGTTGAACTGCACAGCATCATCCAGGGGAATGTTGCCCCACCTGAGAGGAGGAACAAAGACCATGATCAGGCAAAGAAGACATCAAGAGTGCCCTGGTTATATACATAACTGTGGTGGCTGGAGGGCCGTGGTGGAGAAGCTGCTGCCCACCTCCCTTCCCCCCACTTCTTTCAGCTTAATCCTACTCACCTGTCCTTGACAAAAGGATTCACTTTGCAAGCCTCAATCAGGAATTTAACAACTTCAGTGTGTCCTAGGAATATGGGCAGAAGGAAAATGAGAGGGTATATAGATCCTGACCCTTTTGGTGTTAACATTAGTACAGACCCTTGGCAGCTGGCGTCTGAACTAAAAGGGGAGGGGGGAAGGCCTCTTTCCATTTTCGCTCCCTGCAGCACCCAATAAGAGCCTGCAAACTGAAGCGCATCTGGACAAAACTAGTTGCTGCCCTTGTAACCTTGAGGGCACATACAATGGGGGGTACTCTTGGTAGAAAAGAAAGGTCTTAGGATCTGCTTCCTCTCTTAACCTTCAGATACCTTCAGCTGCAGCAACATGCAGGGCTGTGCGGGAGTCGTAGTCTTTCTGTTCCATGTCCATGGCTGACAAGGCAAACCTAAGAGGAGTGGAAGGTAGCTGCAGTTACCCAGATCAGCCTAGAATCACTGGTATCCTTTCTGAAGTGGGGTCAGACTGGATGAGTTCCAGAAAAAGCAAAACAGAGCTTATGCCAAGATCCGTAGACCGTGTCCAGTCTGTGTTCTCTATCCAGATGAGACTGTTAGTCCCACGTCAGAGTGATGGGAGTGTGATGGTCCCAGAAACATCACTGCCTACCTGTAGTAGGTGCCCAGTACATATTTGTTGATGTTGGTAATCCATTTGAGGCAGGGTCCTTACCAGCCTCCTAGGACTCTGCTTTTAACACCCAGGTTAATCATAACAGTGGCTACCATTAATTAAGTTCTTATCACATGGCAGTCACTGTACTTTTTAAAAAAAACTCATTTAAATGTAGTCTCTGACCATTCAGTCTGACTCTAAGGTTGAAGCACTTAACTATATTGCTGTGTTAACGGCTAATGAGATCTCTGACCAGGAGTATTTTATTGTGTTTATTTGGTCAGAGTAGAAGTACCTTCGAAGAGCTGAGACATCTCCACTATAGGCAGCAAATAACAGGTTCACCACAGTCTTGTTCTGGAAAACAAATCATACCCATCTGAAATTAACTGTGACTTTGAACCCACCCATGCCCAGCTCTACCCTGTCACCCTCCCCCATGGATGCTTAGCCAAGGGTTTTACTGAAGTGTTACGGAATGTTCTCTTCTGAAATAGTCTTACAAGGCACCTGGGGTTTTCCTTACCCGAACTTCTCCCCCTTCACGCCGTGGGTCTAATTTCCGAGCGCAGTGCCTCAGATTGTCATAGTTGTGGAAATTGAAGAGAGATACCAACTTCTAGAATTGTAAGGCAAAAAGATTGTTTACTTCCTCCCTGCACTTAGTAGGAGCTCAAAATTGCTTTATTTTCTCATTCAAAAATATTAAGTACTGGGCTTCCCTGGTGGCGCAGTGGTTGAGAATCTGCCTGCCAATGCAGGGGACACGGGTTCGAGCCTTGGTCTGGGAGGATCCCACATGCCGCGGAGCGGCTGGGCCCGTGAGTCACAATTGCTGAGCCTGCGCGTCTGGAGCCTTTGCTCCGCAACAAGAGAGGCCACGATAGTGAGAGGCCCGCGCACCGCGATGAAGAGTGGCCCTCACTTGCCGCAACTAGAGAAAGCCCTCGCACAGAAACGAAGACCCAACACAGCCATAAATAAATAAATAAATAAATAATTAAAAAAAAAAAATATATTAAGTACTATATGCAAAGTAACTTACTTGGCAGAAGCTGACACCCCTATAGCTGTTGCCCAGCTTGTCCAGGGGAGGTGATAGACACATCATTCCCATGATATTGGGCACCACCAGGAGGATGGCTCCTGACACAGCTGACTTGGCTGGCAGGCCCACCTTGGGGACAAAGTTGGAACTGCAGATGAGCAAGAGGTGCCCCAAGTCTGTGTTAACAAGTTCGTCTATCCCAAATGACTTCATGGGCAAGGCCACACCCATCTCAACCTTTCGGCTTGTTAATTAGCTTTTCTTACTCCTGTCCTCCCCTGCCCCCTCTTAAATTTATGGCTTCAGTAAGGAAATATTTACTGAGTATCTATTCTGTGCCTGATGATGTGCTAGGACTAGGACAAGGTCTCTCAGTTAACTTACATTCTGGTGGTAGGAGATAGACAATTAAATAGGTAAACAAACAAATAGACAAAAATAATCACAACTTATGAGAACACGTTAGAAAAAAAGGAGGGTGCTGTGATAGAGAATGATGTGGGAGGGAGAGCCCAGTGGAGAGAGGGTAGTCAGAAAAGCCTCTCTTTGGAAGTGACATCCTGTATGAGACCTGGAAGAGAATCACCAGCCTGTGAGGGGCGGCAGAGGAGTGGTTCTGAAGTTGCACTGTCATGTGTTTATGTGTTTGAGGGGCTTACTGTGTCTGACAAACTCCCCTAAGGATTCTTGGCCTAATTGCCCGGTGGGAAGTTAGTGAGTGAGAGGCAGGAACAAGTGTCCACCTCTCCACCTTCAGAGACTCGGTGTCCCCTTTTCTTGGCTCTGGGCTCATGGCAAATGGATGGCAGGGCCAGAAGCACTCACATGGAAAGCAAACTGGCCCGAGAAGTCATACATGCCGCAGGAGTGCATGAGGCTGAGGGTGTTGCGCACTGCTTCAGCGCTCAGCACGCTCTCGCCTGTGATGGGGCAGATCCCGCCATTGGCCAGGGTGGCTGCCATGACACTGCCTGATTCACAGGTCACCTCCACGGAGCACAGCTGCGGAGACGAGGCAGAGGTGAGGGTCCGGTGTGGACCTGAATGCTGTGCTCTGAGGTGTAGAGCAATGTTCTTGACATCCTGATCCTTCAGTAAGTTCCCCTGGTGTTTCTGAAGGATGCCAGAACCACTGGAGGAGAGCATCCCTCTTGTGGGTCAGAGCAAGGAAGGCAGTGTGTCCCGTTCCCTTGGCGCTGGGCTGAATGGCGGCATCTGCTTACCTGGAAGTAGAGATCCAGGGCAGCCATCATGTCCACCCCTTTAGGAAAGCACTGCAAGGAAGAAGAGGGGAGAGCGTTTCTCTCAGGCCATCAGCGGTCCCTGTCACACTGCCAGGACCTCAGCCGAAGTCCCCAGCCCCCATTGCCCTTCCACCAGCTGCAGAATTCCCAGGGACTTTCTACCGGCCTCTCCCAGTTACCTTCTTTTCCTTTAGATAATAGCCGATGGCATAATTCCGATCCCCTGTTTCCTTCTCTGACTGGAATCTGAAGCAAACACCCAATTTAGTACTTGACATTTGAGGGATGGGTGTGAGGAGAAGGGGGAAAAAATACCTTCCCTGAGAGAGACAGAACTAGATCACACATGTCAAACTAAATCAGCCCCTTTATTAATTCTCACAGTAATACTGGAGAAAACTTCTGAACCTGAGAAAGCACTGGGTCCAGCTTTATCATAAAGTGTGAAAAACAAAACCAAACCCAAAATGCTCTAGTCATCTAGTCTAGGAAAATGAGGTTTTTGGCTTTGAGAGGCTTGGCAAGAAAGGGCCCAGGTGCAAACTCTCACACTGTCTTTCTCATTAAGTACCAAATAGAAATGGAACAAATCCTTTTACAAAGCAAACAAATGTCGATGAAGGCGCTCAGAGGAAGCTGAAAGGCCAAGGTTCCCCTGGGATTTCTTCTTCCTAAGATTCTCTCTATCCTCCTCCTCCATTCCCCGCCCCCCACATACGTACACACACACACACACACATACACTCAAACACACCCCCCCACACACATTCAGCCAATCCTGTGAACAGGGCCTTACGTGGCATTGCTGAAACCCATGTATTCATTCCCAGCCATTTTATTCAGATACTGCAAGACCTGGAAGAGAAAAAGGGGCATGGGAGGCACCCCATGCGTAAGGACCCCTACTAAACACACAGGCCGACTAACCCTTCTGCACTCCTCAGTCCTTATCCCAGCAGGGACTTCAGGAGGCTTTCTTCCCTCACGCCAGCAGATTCCTACACCTCTGGAAATAAGGCTTCTAGTATGGGCTGGTGCACCATCAAAGTGGGATTAGAGCCAGGCACTGGGGCAGCTGGAATGGACAACATGCCATGGAGAAAAGCAGCCAGGGGCTGAGCAGTGAGGGAACTTACAAAATCAAACTTCTCTGCTTTGTTACAGTCCATCTGCAAGGAGACACAAAGAGATATCAGTATTCTAAGCCTAGGAGGATGACAGGGAGGGTCAGAAGGATGTAGTGGAGATAAAGTGTTAGATTGGTTTTGCTACTGGGTGTGTGTTGCATTTTACAATTTTTTTTTTTTTAACAACTGAGACTTTTTTATATCCATGCATACCTAGTGATCTTAAAAACCAAATCATTTAGATTTTATTATCAGGTAATGAGTACAGATAAGCTCACCCCAGCTATGAGTCTCACCCATCCCTGAGTCTCACTCACATTTCCATTCTCAATGCCAACCCTCATCCCTGACTCCCACTTTCATTTTCCTGATTCCAATCCTGTTCCCAAGCCCCACCCCTATTCCTGGTCCCCATCCTCATTCCTTACACCCCAAGCTGGAGGCTTACTCTATCCTACCCCTGACTCCCATGGCCATTTCCAAGACTGGAGTGAGTGATGGGAATGGGAGGACGGTGTGTGTTGCATACATTATAATATTCAATTATATCAATTATATTGATAACTGAAATAAAGCTAAAGATTTTAGCTGAGAGTCAAGTCAGTAGGGCCTGTTTAGATGGGAATGGGATGAGGCAGGTCCCAGATACAGGGCTGTAGATAGAGCTATCCCGGAGCAAGGGGAGAGCCTGAGCCTGGTCCATCCCGCCCCCCCCCCACCCCCCCAATTGCTTCCTGTATTCGTCAGCTATAGTGTCAACACCACAGGGACTCTGACACTTGAGTGAGTCCCTGGGGGGGAGGGTTCCTAACACCACCTTCCCCAGGAAGGGCTGTGATTGGCTCTGGATTGTTGCTGCCCACACTGCTCTCAGGTTCTTGCTCAAGCCCTGGGAGACCTACAGCTGACAGGCTGGCCGGACACCCTTGCTCAAGGCCAACTCACAGCTCCAGGTGACGTGAATGGCTGCCCTGTTCTGGCCATTCACCCTTCTTTCCATGTGTCCCTCACCCAGAAGTGGCCAATCAGTACCTAACAGAGCTGTCCTCCCCCTGTGTGTGGCATTTGGTCCTTGGTCCTAGGCTGGGGTCAGGACCTGCTCACTTCCCTCAGAGCCAGGAAGCTCTGGGCTCCAGACTCATGGGTAGGAGCCGGGACACAGCTCCTTTTACTAGCATCCTCAGCGTAATTTGCGAGTCCTTGCTGTGTCTTCACTGCCCCCTGGGCACCCTCAAAGGAATCAAGTCCCCACCAATCTCCCTGGAGAGACAGGCAGATACGAGGGATATAGGAACAAGGGGGTTTAGAGAACAGTACCTTCCAGAAGGCTAGGGTGGCACTGACCTTGATCAGGGAGCTCACAACAATGGCACCAGCATTGACCATGGGGTTATGGGGGATTCCTGGGGAAATACAAACCACCCAGAGTCTTAAGCAGCCACTGAGCAAAACCTTTACCGCCTGCCCACTCTGTAGGATAAATGGGAAAGATCTCTTTGCTGGGGAGGATGGAGTGACAGAGCTGATCAGGAAGGGCAGAGAAACACACACCCTTGGGAGGAAGGTAGGGTAAGAAGGGGGCATCTATGAGTCTGGTCTGAGCCCAGGGAGTGCTCACCTTCCTCATTGAGGGAGAGCTTGTTGTAGCGCAGGCCACTGGGCTCCTTGCCCACGAACTTGTGCACGTAGTCAGTGCCTAGGGTGCTTATGGAGATGGCATAGGTGAGGGGCTTCACACAGGACTGCAGGCAGAAGGGGATCTTTGTGTGGCCCACGGAGTGCCTGGAGGCAAGCAGGTACCATGAAAGGGGTCGGACTATGCTCTGCCCGTGTGCCCTGCCTCCCCTTCCTCACCCAGCATCTCACCGCTGACCATCCACAGTGCACAGGGAGACGCCCCACAGTTCTGGATTTGATTTGGCCAGCTGAGGGATGTAGGCTGCCACCTGGGTATGAGTGGGTAGAGAAAACAGAGACAGGATGAAGACATGGATGTGGAGAGGGGGAACAGAGCTGAGGTTCAGGTCAGGAGAATCTTTTAGATAAAAGCTAAAATTCTGTCTTCTGCAAGACAACAGGGTTCCCTCCTGCCTGTTGTTCCTAGAGACACCCAAGCCTTAAGTCCTAGAAGGCCTTATATTTCTGCAGCCCCACTCGTATAGAGACGGCAGTAAAGCCCATGGAAGGTACAAAGAGAATTTTGGGGTCAGCTTCCCTTTTCTGTTCTTAGGCTTAATTACCCTGTAGGTCTCTTTCAAAGTTCTATTGAATCCTTATGTCAGCTGTCTCCATAAAAACTTCAGATTCCCTCACCTGCTCTAGAAATCACAGGTAAAATACATAAAGCCCTTGTCCCTATTTTTAGAGGTTCTGCTTCTCATCACTCATCCACTGGATTCCCAGCCCCAGGAAATCTCTGAGAAGCAAGGTATATCTGGTCCAGAGCCCTTGCCCATCCCTCAGCCCCCTGGCCCTCACTTTGCCTCCAGTGAGCTCCTTGGCATCCTCAAAGATGCGGTCCACATGGCTCGTGAACTCCTCAAAATCAGGAATGACGAACTTCTTTCGGAATGCCTGGGTCAGGAGCACAATGTTCCTGCTCACACACCTGCATCCCAGACACGATTGGGTTAGGTAGGGGGCTGGAGAGATGCAGCTGTGACTCACTCTGGAGCCATGGAAGTTGGGAACAAAGAAAGTGTGAGTGGTCATCGGGTTTGGGACCAACAGCTGTGTAACCTTTGGCACATCACTTGATCTTTCTGGGTCTTAAGTTTCTATGCCTCTAAAATGAGGGGTTGTAATGATATGGAAAGATTCCAAGACACAGTGTCTTGGGATAGGAGAAAAAATAAATACCTGAATAATATGTATGGTAGGTCATCTTTATATTTTAAATCTTAAATTATACAAGTATGTTTACATATATTCCTATATATATATGTAAATGCTTAGGACATTATCTAAAAGATATCTACTAATCTGTTAACAACGTTTACTTCTGGGAAGAGGGACAGGGATAGGGGAGAGAGGGAAAGGAGAACATGTATTTCTCTGTTGCTTGAACTTTTATAATAAGTATAGGCATATATATGTGTTACTTGTGTAATAAGTAATAAAGTTGAGGGGTTGAATTATCCAATCCCCAGGATCCCTTCTTGCTGTTAAAGTCTGTGTCCAAAGAACTGCTTTGAGAGCAGTGCCCTTGTTTCTGGGCCCCTCACTTTCGGAAGAGATCTCGGTCCAAGAGGCCACCACTGCTCGTCTCTCGAACCATGTGGCGCATCTGGCTCATGCAGTCCCGGAGCCGGGGATCTGACGTCTGCAGTCCAGTGGCCTTCAGTGCCTTCAGGGGAAAGAAGCCTGGTAAGGTCAGCTACAAGGACGATAATCCAATCCTAATCATTTTTCCCAATGGATAAAAATTAACTGAACCCCAACTACTACAACAGGTGGAAGATATGGGTTTGCAGACCAAGAAAGGATGGAATATAACAGTTTTGAAGGCTAATAGGGGTTTCCTGCCCTTTTTCATCAAGGCAGCTGGTTTCTGAACCCCTTGGGTCAAAGTCCCGAACCAAAAAGATAGGCTGAGTCAGAGGGTTGAATCATCCCACCTGGGGCAGTGATGGGATTGCCTCATCAGCCTAGGCATCTGCTATCATCAGCTATTCTTCATCCTCATGAAGCAACCCATTAGCTGCCCTGTACTTGTCCTACCTTCCTTTCCCCAGTTTCCAGAGATCCTAAGGGATCAGTGTTCTGAGCAGGTAGAGAGGAACTTACAGTAGTGAACTTGTGGATAGGGATTCGTTCCTGTCCCTCAGCAATAGTGTAGAAGAGCAGATCACCCAGACGGGACAGCATGCCACTCTCTGACAAATCACTGTTTGGGGGCAGAGACAGGGGAGGAGGACAGGAACCTGAGAACTCCTCCCTGCTTCTCCTCCTAGAACAAGGGCTTATCAGCAGGTAGGTGTCCTCAGTCTACACCTTCTCCCTGAACCATCTGATCTATCCCTATAATTCCAACCTTCACATCTGTCCTGAGAAGTCTTAAATCCTATTCTCTAACTTTCTTTTGTTCCTAAACTTCAGACATTTACTTCTAGTTGCCTTCTAAATACTTCCATTTCTAGATGTCCCATAGGCACTGCAGACTCAACATGTCCAAGCCTGAGATCATCTTGCCTCCCTCCCTCTGCTCCTCCTCTTGTGATTCCCATTTGGATTAATAGCGTTACCACTTACCCAGGGCGGGGACCAAGCCGGAAATGTGGAATCATTTGGATAATTCCCATACCTTACGTTCATAACCAACATTGGATGAATCTACTTCCATAATGTCTCTCAAATCCACCCTCTTTTCTTCTCTTCCCCTGTGCAAGCATGGTGTTGTAGAAAGAACCAGAGTTTGCCTTTAATAGCTGTGATCTTAATATGGATAGTAAGTCAGGTTATTTAATAAAGCTGAACCTGTTTCCTCATCCCTAAAATGAGGGTTTAATATCTGCTTCACATGGGTGATGTGAGGTTTAATTTAAATGCCATTCCATGAAAAACCATCTTTCACAAAGTAGATGCTCAGTAGCTCCTTGTTGTCTGTTACCTATCTGCTACTACACTCTCTTGACTTGCAACCCATCTTCCACAATGTGCCAGTTATCTTTCTAAAACTCAAATATCATTTCTCTACTCAAAAACCTTTGATAGCTCCCCAGTGCCTATAAAATAAGTTCTTATTTCTTGGTATGGCATTCAAGGCTCTTTAAAACCTGCCAACATTCCTTTCCTATTCTCCACCATGCCCCCATACTCCAGTTATGCCAGGTAATAAATAGGTGGCTCCCCAAATGGCCTAGGCACTGTCAGGCTTCCTGGCCCTTGTTGTTTACACTGAAACTTCTGCATGGAAAGACCTTTTCCTCCTTCACCTGCACAGTCCTGCTCATCCTTCAAGGTCCAGATCAAATGTTACTAACTCTGTAAAGCCTTCCCCAAACTTCTTGATTTTGCTTATGCTGCTGGTATGACACAACATACCATCTTATTGACAGAAGACAATCTCCCTTGCTTCACTGTTATGTCTTCGTGTTTTATACATCTTTGTCTTCCTAGAATTGAGCAAAGTCCCTAGCACACTGTGGCTCTTCAATAAAGAATCACCAAGTTACATTTCTAGGAATATCCCTGTTCCCTAAAGTATCTCTCTCACTGGCTTATAGCACCTAAAAATACAGGTACTAAAGATTTTTGATCTTCAAGATTTCTTCTATTAATATGTTAACAGATTTAGAGGAATTATTTTATCAGCTCATTCCAAATATGACAACTTTTTGAGATTAGACCCTTCAAAACCCTTAGACCCAACAATCTGACTTCCAGGTATTTACCATATAAGTGTATTCACATACCTACAAGGTAACATATTCACAGTCATTCATTGCATTGTTAGTAATAGTAACACTGGAAACAACCTAAATGTGCATCAACAGGGAACTGGTTAGGTAAATTAGGGTATATTCATATGATGGAATATTATGCAATGTAGAAAAAAGAAATGAGGGCGTGCTTTAAGTATTGATATGGAATGATCTTTAAGATATAATATTAACTAAAAGAAGCAAGCTGTAGAACAGCGTTTATAGTATGGTACTATTTATGCTTAAAAGGGAACATATATATGTATGCTTTTTCAGGCACAAAATATTTCTGGAAGGATATATAAGAAGCTGGTAAGACTGATTTAGGTCCCTCTAGGGAGATGAAGCAGGTGCTGAGCAAAAGAAGCAAGAGGGATACTTCCCACTTATATATCTTTTTATATATTTTGAATTTTGAATCATACAAATATGTACATTTTACCTCATGGATATGATATATTGATATATGATTATGAATATATTATCTATTGAAACAATGCATTAAAAAATAAAAAGCCCCTCAAGGAACTTGGCATAGACTAGGCATGTGTGTGTTTTGGGCCAGGAGGAATACCAGGAGAGGGGCAGTTCTTCTGTTTCTGAAGAAATCCAGTTGTTATAATGAGGCTGGTGCCTATAGGGAGGAAAGGATCCATGTGGTGGCAGAGGAAGGGAGGAAAAAGCTATCTGAGGAATAACTCAAGAAGGAAAGTACGTAGGAATATTTTGAGGCCAGGTCTCCTTGCCTGGAAAATGAAGGAAGACAGGAAACAATGCCACACGGCTGAATGTATCACAAGCATTTAAAAAAAAATTGCATACCCTTTGACCAAGATATGGATTGATCTGCAATATAATGTTGGGGGTGGGGTAAGGTGCAGAATAATATGTATAGTATGATACCATTTGTAAAAAGCGGAAATAATATCAACATATATTTGCTGATATATGCATAAAATATCTCTAGAAGGTTATACAAAATATCAATGACAGATGTCTCTGGGGAGCAAAATTTCCTAGGAATTTAAGAAATAATTGAACAAGTGCATAAGAATATGTAGTAACCAAATTGAAGATTGGTTAAATAAACTGTGATACCTCATACAATGGAATCTTAAAATGGCAAAATGGCAGCCATTAAAATGACATCATGCATGCCCACATTAAATCATATTAACAGCTGTTCATAAATGGGAAATATAGGCTACCAAAGAATAGGAATACTATGATCCTATTTTTGTTCAATTTTATATATACATATAGAGTATATATATGGGTTTAAATCATGGATGTATATTAAATATGGATATATGGTTCCCTCTAATATTGGGATCTTGATTTTCTTCTTGATACTCTATTTACCTGGTTTTTCTTTAATAATTAGAAATAAAGTTAAATATTAAAGAAACAAAACAGTAACCTAAATAACAGGGCATTTTCTCTTTGCTGTCCTCCTTATCCACCAAGAACACTTCCCCTCATGGTGTCACACTCCCAGAACCCATCCCCCTCCATGCCCTCAACTCCTTCTGCCCAAAGGAGCATTGGTCCAAGGCCTTTACCAAGAAGTCCCTGGGAGCACAGGCAGCAATAGGCAGGAGGATTAAGGTTCCTAAAAACACTTCCAATTGTAAATCAACTATACTCCCATTAAAACAACAACAGCAACAACAAAGCAAACCACTTCCATCACCTGACACCACAGGGTAAGGAAGGGTGTGTGTGGAGGAACCAGGGATGCTTCTTGCTCCCCATCCCACAGAAGGTGTGAGGGTGAGGGAGGTTAAGCCTTTTCTCTAACCCACCACCATTTCTCCCAAGGTGATTATTTGGGAAAAGTCAGGATGGAGAGTAGACCAGGAGAGAGAGGGTTTATTCTTTAAAGTTTAAACATTTTGTGTCTCCTTGAGAAGAGGCTGATGGAAAAGTACAGCATAATAACAATTCTCATTAATAATAAATAGATAATACCTTATTGGATGTTACCTGTCCAGGACAGGGACTCCAATGGTGGTGAGGTAGAGGACAGAGTAGTCTGTCTGGCTACTTTAATTATGGTGTGCATGTCTTTCTGAATGTCATCAGTAGATATCAATGACAAGGGAAATGGTCCATTTCCTGTTCCTGCTATAAAAAAGCAGGGGCTACTTGGATAGTGTCTATGTTGGCTTCTGGGGAGGACAAAATTTCCTGCTCAGCTTCTCTGCATCTCGAAGAAGCTCAGCCACCAAGTGTTCCAGGGTGGTGGGGGAGAGAGGTGCAGCCTCTCGGGCAGAGTTAGAACCCAAGGGAAGAGAACCCCTTAAATCAGGGAGCCGCCTGAGCAGCACATAAAACGGCTCTGACTGGCTCTGGTTTGGGAGATCTGCGTCTTATGATTCTTCCCCCCATTATAAAGATTTTCCTCCTTCAAAAACCAATCGGAGAACCACCCTTATTCTACAGATTAGAGAGCCCTGATAACGCACACACCCAACACATACGCAAGTATCTGCGCACCAGTAACACACGAGCATCACACACGCCGAAACACAGATAGACCACACACAGACCCAAGAACACTGGGACTCGAGGCAGTCTGTTCCATACCCACGCATCCCCTAATCCCCTAACACGAGGACAGGGGAGAGAAGGAGGGTTAGGATGGGCGGTGCGCACACGGCCCTGCACTCAGACACGCGCACCAAGCAACACTCCGCACCCACCTGCGTTCCCAATTAAGTACGCACCTTGGACAGGCACCATCCCGAGGACCGACCTGCCCAAACGCCCTGCCGGGCGGACGGCACGTTACCGCCCGAGCGCGGCGGGCCCAAAGCCCCAAATCTAAAGGAAAAGGCATCTCAGGCCAGTAAGCGAGAAGGGAGATGCGATGCTCTCCTTGGGGAAGGGGACTCGGAAGCTAGTGGGAACGACAGTGAGAGTGCCTGTCCTCTGCCCCTGTCCCGCGAGCCTTACTGATCCTGGTGCTGCGGCTGGTGGCTGTGTGGCGTCTCCCTGCCCTGCGCCGCGGCCTCACTGAGGTGGTGCCGGACGCCCCCGCCAAGGAGGGGGCTCCGGCTCAGGTGACCCCAGCCTCCCCGCCGGCAGTAACTGCCGGCCCGGCTCAGCGCATTCTGCAGAGCCTTGATGGAGCACATCCCCCCAGCGCGCCGCCCGCTCCGCCAGAGGTCCCAGGGCTTCTGAGCGGTGGTTGGAGGGAGGGGCGGAGGAAACGCGGACCAGGTGGGGCGAGCTAAGCAACGGAGTGCGGGACCTGCGGGGTGGAGAGGAGAGGCCCGGTGGGTGGGGTTGGAGCAGGAGGAGGCGCCGGTCCCTACAAGGCTCGGTACACTGCCAGGTGCACCCAATCCCCGCCTAGACAAGGCATCGGTGTGTAGTGCACGCGATAGGGAACACAGAGCGCAGGGTGCCTAGTGGCTGGTGAGAAGTGGGCGGTTCCTGAGAGTTGGGATGGACAATGCCCAGGTCCAATCATTGAGAAAGTAAAAAACTTGGGGGCGGAGACAAGACGAGGCTACCCAATGAAAGCAAGGCGGTGGGCCGCCCACAAAATCTGGCGGATTCCTCCGCGTTCCGGCCCGCTGCGGCCCGCCGTGCGTGCAAGCGCTGAGGGCGGGAAAGCTGAGGTGGGGTAGTTGTGAAGGCGGAGGACGCGGTGGCGTCAGAACCATGGAAATCTCGGAAAGAGGGGAAAGCGGTACCTCTCTACACTCGGATAAGAGTGAACCCTGCTCAAGAGGCCTCTTAGTGACCTCCGATATTCGAAGGCCAAAACCGGCCTTCAGCACCCGGCCTCGTAGCGCGGCGTGGAGGCCCAACGAATGCCTCGTTTCCAGCACGCGGTGTTGGTGAGTGAGGAGTCATATGGCAGGAAATTACCCCGACCAGAAACAGCGCCCGGGCACTTCAGTGAGATCATGAGGCGGGGGAAAGGTCATCCTGGGCTGCTAGGGTGCCTGGGTTCTCGTTTTACCTCTGCCAGTTATTTGGTGTCTGTTAAGACTTAGGTGTCCTTAACTCTGAGCCCTTAAACATTTTATAAGCCGTTAGGTGCCCCCTAAATTTTAGCTAATTTAATTGCTTGCCTCTGTATTCCTCGCAGGCAGAAAAGATGTACAAAAATAATTTTGAAAACTAAGCATATTCGGGAATTTTATCATTTGCAACTAGGAGAGCATTCACCTATATCTTCACAGCATCTGTATTTAGTAGGAGCTCATGGAAATAATAGCTATTATGGTTTGTCAACCACTTTGTATAGTCTGTCTCTCCCTCTTACCAGAGACCTAAAGAATAGTTATTACTAGTCCCATTTTGAAGATGAGGAAGCTAAGACTCAGAAATTAAGACTTTTTATTTATTTATTGGATGCATCAGGTCTTGGTTGCAGCATGTGGGATCTTTTGTTGCAGTGCGTGGGCTTCTCTCTAGTTGTGGCGCAGGGGCTCAGTTGTCCCCCGGCATGTGGGATCTTAGTTTCGCCACCAGGGATCCAACCAGCATCCTCTGCACTGCAAGATGGATTCTTAACCAGTGGACGACCGGGGAAGTCCCAAGACTTTTTTGAATAAGATAACCCATCTAATAAGTACCAGAGTCAGGAATCAGACCCAAGTCTCTGACTACAAGGCTCTCTCCATCATGCAGCTCATCCCAAAATTAACCACTGAATTATTCCAATTGTTCCTAAAGGAAGCATTTATGTCGAAGCAGTATAATACGGTACTGAGAATTGGCTAGAGGCTGGCTGTATCACAAAATGTCACTTGCTTTTCTTTTTGTTTTTGGGTTAAAATGAGCATCAAGGGTAACTGTGGGAAAAGAAATATCAAAACGATACTCTGGTGTGTTCTGTGGAAAGGCAGTTCTCCTTTGGCTTGGTTAAGGTCAGAGGGTTTATTAGTTTGAAACCAGGTAGAGTGACCTTCCTTTTATTTTTGTTTGTTTGTTTTTCCCTTCTGTAGTTATTCCTTATCTGCCCTATCCATTCTCCTATAGGTAGGACTCTAATTCGGGGACTCCAGCTTACCCTGGCTGCCCATTACTTCTTTAAGAAAGTTCTGGGTCTTAATACTTAGTATAAATGCGAACCAGCATTAATTTTTCCAAATGTAGTAGGCTAATCTTATCCTTGTTTCATAGGAATGTTATATCTCTGAAGTTTTTTGAGCTGTCACGAGAAAGATAACGTGTTAGGGAATTTCTAAACATTACCCAGAAGGTGTTTGCTTCCTTTTATTTCCTACCCCTGCTTTTTTGAATTAGCTTTAATTATAATCAGTAACAAGTTCCTCACTCTTTTTCTTCCCAGTTCTCTCTGATAGTAGGAACGGGTTGGGCAGTGAAGAAAGTCTGCCTGTAGAAGGGGAGGTTCTTTGCATAGAGATCTAGCACTTTGACCTTTGGACTGATTCTTCTTCCACTATAACATTGCTACTTTTGCATGAGGATGGAGGGTGGACCGGTGACTTGGGAGGCCCACAGCATTGTGTGAAGTATAAGATATTTAAGATCAAGTTTGTCATCCCAGGTGGTTAGAGTTTGGTAATGTCAAGTTCTTTTTTTATTTCTGATTTGAGAAGGTCCTATCCAGTTAAATCTTTGCAAAAGTACTAGCCAGCTGTGACATGGCCAGCTAGACCCGAAGCTTTTCATAAGCTTTCAGGTATCTCTAATAGTAGGTTTTTAGGCCAGTCCCTTGTTGTGCTAGAGTTTTGTGGTGTATGGGGAAGGATTTTGAATTTTTTAATCAGAAAAGCTATATCCTCTGTGGTACAAAATTGGAAACTTGATGCTTATGTTTGGAGGATGTATATTTGTTATGATTTACAGACTATCATTTGTTCTACTCTTTAGACTGTAGTTAGAATCTTAATTAGTCAGAGTGAAAGATTATTTCACCTAATTTTTTTTTTTCATTAGCGTTTGTTCTGCAAAAGTTACTATTGGTGCACATTCCTTCCTGCCTTAGTTTCTCCATTTGTAAAAGATAATCTTGTCTTTTACTGGGTAAAATATAAGTACTGGGAGCTCTGACATAATCATCTTCAATTCATTCAATGAGTATTTATTCATTGGCCTATAGTGTGCCAGGCCCAGTGCTAGGAAATCCAGAAATTAAAAACAAAAAACCAGTTTCTGATTATTGGAAGAAATGAGAAAGCCAGTGTTTAAAATTCCTAATGAAAAAATGCTGAGGTGAAGAGATATGGAAAAGGAAGTAGAAAGAAGGGACATCTAACTAGGCTCGGGGTAAAGGGGAGCTAAGATAAAGGGGGAGGGACATCAAAGGGAGGTTGGGGGATTGGAGCCAACTCTTTCTTTTTCTTTTTCCCATTCATGGATGGGTTTTTTAACCCCCCCTTTTTTTTTTAAATTAATTAATTTATTTTTGGCTGCATTGGGTCTTCGTTGCTGCACGCGGGCTTTCTCTAGCTGCGGTGAGCGGGGTCTACTCTTCGTTGTGGTGCGCGGGCTTCTCATGCGGTGGCTTCTCTTGTTGTGGAGCACGGGCTCTAGGCACACAGGCTTCAGTAGTTGTGGCTCGCAGGCTCTAGAGCGCAGGCTCAGTAGTTGTGGTGCACAGGCTTAGTTGCTCCGCGGCATGTGGGATCTTCCCGGACCAGGGCTCGAACCCGTGTCCCCTGCATTGGCAGGCGGATTCTTAACCACTGCGCCACCAGGGAAGCCCTAAACCCACTTTTATTCGTTAATTGTAAGTAGTACAGATATTCCAAAAATATAAACAGACACTTAATGGCGTCCTACATTTCAAGTGCTTTTTTTATTTTTAATTTTTATTTATTATTTATTTTTATTTTTGTCTGCCTTGGGTCTTTGTTGCTATGCGCGGGCTTCTCACTGCAGTGGCTTCTCTTGTTGCGGAGCACGGGCTCTAGGCGCGCGGGCTCAGTAGTGTGGCCCACGAGCTCTCGAGCGCAAGCTCAGTAGTTGTGGCGCACGGGCTTAGTTGCTCCGCGGCATGTGGGATCTTCCCCAGGCCAGGGCTCGAACCCGTGCCCCTGCATTGGCAGGCGGATTCTTAACCGCTGCGCCACCAGGGAAGCCCCTCACGTTTTTGAATACAACAAGTTTATCAAACCATGAACCTGTAAGCAAGGTAGTCAGAACCCCACAGCCCAGTCAGATCTCCCCCACCCTCCAAACGGTATCTTGAAGAGGGTTACGTGGCACGACATGGAACATGTAAAATCTGAGATACTACAAGCAAAGAAGCTCACGGGGCGCAAAGAGGAAGGTCTGCTCCAGGGGCAAGCCCCACAGCAGTAAAGGAATGGGGCAGGGGGCCAGACCCCTGCCTTCCCTCCCCTGCTTGAGTGCAAGTATTTACCAGTATTAAAATAAAAGGACAAAACTAAAACCCCATTTTACCAAAAAGGCGACTGAGGGACAGTAGTGGCAAGTAACCGACTGAAGACCTGAAGGGGAAAACAGGCTTACCTTCCGGAGATGCTTGACCTGTGTGGGACATGGGATATAGGACAGCCTTACGGGGGGGGGGTTGCCTTACTGAATGAGGCCTCATGAACAGAGTAGGGGTAGCAAAATAGAACGGAATCCATTTCCCAGGGAATGACTGCCTTTAGACTTCCTATGCTTTTAGCACAGAGAAGTTTGTGGGCCACTGTTAACAGAGGTGAATTTATAAAATGGTCAAACTCTTTGGGAGGCAGGAGGGAATTAAACAGAAGGTCCCAGGTTAACTGAAGGCAAATTTACTCAACCTCGCTACAGTAAGGGACCCATGGACCTACAGAGTGTCCCCTCTACAATGTGCAGAGTGGAAACTCTGACCCTTTCCAAATTGGTCCTGTGTCCAAAGCTCCCCCTATGAGAGGGACACGAACATCAGGCTTTTGATTTAGAAGCCCAATCAGAGAGACACACTGTGTCCCTGAAGAGGCACCTTAAAGAACTGAACCTGGCAGGTGGGCAGATTCCTGGCACTGCGTGAACTGGGGTCGACCAGGCCTGGTGGCCTATTGCTTCCCGAAGACCAGCCTCAAACAGGAAGGGCTGGTAGGAAACCCCGGAACAGATCCTGGGGTGAACTGGCTCCCTCTCAATCTTGCCCTCCTCCAAAACTGAGTCTGGCCTGATTCCTCTAAGGAGCAAGTCTTGCCCCTAACACACTGTGAAACTGGAGACCAGAGGGTGCATAATGACTCCAGGCTGGCTCTGGTCCACACCGATGGACCCTGCTTAGACTTATTTGGCTGAGCTGCCTCTCCAGGGAAGGGAGGAGAGGGTGAGCGGGGTGTGGCATTTCCGGTGAGGAACTGCATGGGGGCAGGGCAGGGTTCTGGCGAGAACGAGGCCTATGGAGGCGGGCTTCATGCAGAAGCAGCGGGGACACTCCCACCAAGCCATCCTGGGCTCTAGTCACAAGTCCCTTGGAACACTTGGACAAGCCTGATAGGAAAGAGGGTGGCACCAGCTCTTCCTTCACCTGGAGGCAAGGAGACCCAAAGCAGGGCAGAAAGGGTCCTTGGAACTGGATCAGCTTAGAGCCTCTTATTGCTTATTTAGTCAGAAAAGCATAGCTGGACCCCATGGCAGATTTGGCCCAAGGGCTAACCCTTAGGATGGGGCTCGGGAGAGAGGCCCCTCCTGCAATATTAGGATAGAGGCCTAGGCCAGGGCCTTAGAATCAGAAGCTCCCATTTTCCTTCAGGAGATGTCGTTCCTGGCCAGCCCTGGAACCCTCTTCCCCTACCTGCATGAAGCAGGATCCCACAGGCACCAGGGAATGATGCCTGGGAAATGATCACATGGGCTTTGGGGACCCTGTTCTACTCATGTGACACCGAAGGGAAAGACAAAGCCTCACAACCTTGGGACAAGGAGGGGAGGTGGCATCACAATGCTAGAGAAGGGTGCTAGGCGGTCAGAACGCCAAGCTGCTGCTCCACCACCTGGTCCCGGCTAGCTCCTCAGACTGGCCTAGTGTGTGGCCAGTCTGGAAAGGATAATGGGGGTAAGTCCTGAGTGGGCGGTGTTCTTGCACCTGAAGCAACTTACAAATGCTTTGTGACATCTGCCTCCAGGGAAAACAGAGAGGGGGATAGGCCATGGTTAAGGCAGTGATGCTGAAGTGGGGCTCCCTCTGGGGAACCCCTTGTGTGGAGCCAACTCTTAAAGGTTGAGAGATGTTTTCAGGGACATAAGGAGAAAGGTGTTCCAGACAGAGGGCTCTTCAAGAACAGACATCATGAGAGGAACAGTTGAGGGACTCTAGATGAGTTTGGTTGGAGTGAGTTTGGTTGGGAGTGAGAATGTGTGGACCAGTGAAGCTGAGGATATACTGGGGACTGCATTATGAAAAGTTTTGAATACTATGATAATATTCAGCCACAGCCTACAGGCAACTCCATAGTAAACCTTCTTTTAAAGCTCCTCTTTCATTTAAACTTACCATCCCATTGCTTCATAAAGAAGCCCTCAATTTCCTACCATTACACTCATAACCAACATCTATCTCTTCAGATACTATTTAAGAGGAATCCTTCCTCCACTCTCAGGTTAATCTCTCTACTTACTTTACTCTATTTTTCAACTTCTTCTGATGACTCCATCATTCAGCATTTAAATATGCTCAGGACTCTGCCATCTTAAGAAACAGCCACTATATTTTGCCTCTTTTTGTGTGTGATTAAATTAAAATATATTTCAGTTAAGTAGCTCTATGCAATTCAGATTTTCCATCAATATTGCTTTTTTTTCTTTTTTTAAAATTTGAGATATAATTGATATATTTTTACTCTTATCTGTATTCCTTCCATCACCAAGTTTTTTGAAAAAGTTGTTACACTTACCACTTCTTTATGCTCAGTTATTATTTATTATGGTGAAACTAAGCTGATGCTGCCATTGTGTTGCTTTGGGCTCATAGGCTTTAAGGGATTCATTGGAGTTGAAAGTTTAAATAATAATTCATCAAGGTCAGGAAATAGATTAATATGTTTAAAAACTCCTAAGACATCATTAGTTAAGCACGTGTATTGGAATAGGATTTTTTTTTAATTAAAAAAATTTTTTTTAATTAAAAAAATTTTTTTAAATTTGGCTGCACTGTGCGGCATGTGGGATCTTAGTTCTCCGGCCAGGGATCGAACCTGGGCCCCGGCAGTGAAAGCGCTGAGTCCTAACCACCGGACCACCGAGAATTCCCCTTGAATAGGGTTTAGATTCTGACTAGAGCACTATGGTGCTGGTGCACATATTTTAACTTGATGTTAGACCTTCATGGAGTAAATGAAATTTCCTCTAAGTTCACATGTATCTATGATCTATTCCAGTATGCTTTCCTAATTCCTCTTTGGTTTAGCAGTTACACACAAATTTTATAGGACTGAAAAATATAAACATGAGCATGTCAAAAACAAGTCACAATATTATCATCACACTGGTGAGATTTATGATGCCTAATACATGTTTTCTTTATTTTGCCAAATAATGTCTCCTGTAATTTGGCTTCTCTGATGTCCATAAGAATAGATTATAGCAAGTCCATATTATTATAAGATGCTAAGAGAATGTTGATTTTGCTAAAGTCTCTAAAAAAGATTTTAAAAAGCTCTTCGTAGACCAAAGCTAATTTGAAAGAATTTGAACAGCAAAAAGAAAAATACTTAAGTGATTGGTAACATTTTCATACCTTTCTTAAACTTTTTTTTAACCTAAAGAATATGAAAGATGTTTTCAGAATCTTATATTGCCATATAGTGACCAAAAACATTCTCTAAAAGACTAGGTAAAATTAATTTTTAACTACACTTATCTAGTTGAACACTCCATAAGCCATAATTTCTCAAGATGTTATGTAATTTGAAATGTTTTACATCATCCACTTTTACCTGTCAATTTGCTAAAAGCTGTTGTTACAGCTCTCTGATCTTTGGGAAATTTTTAGGTAAAACCATTTTAGATTATCAGGTAATTTATGTAGTAACTACTACTTAGGTAAGAGATTTTCAGAGCTAAGTATTTACTTACTGATTTGCATTTATTATTCCAGTCCAGTTCAATTAGGTGAAAAATTACAATAAAAAGTACAGAGGTGCCAAATAAATTTATGATATATGAAATGGTTACTAATATAATATAATTGCCATTTTGTGAGAATTATTAAATGCAGAAATGGAAAAAAGTAATAAGTACATATAAATTTTCTGTGATAGTTACTGGCAATACTGGTACTTGATTTCAAATTTTTATGAAATATTATCTTAGTTTTGATTTGCATAATTCTCATTCCTGTATTTATAACAGAGTTAAAATGATTTAAAAACTATTTAAGGAACTCTATAGGATTGCAAGGTTTAACAGAATTTTTTTTCCTTTCTAAAAATTTTTTTTTTTAACTTTTAATTTTATATTGGAGTATAGCTGACTAACAATGTTGTGATAGTTTCAACAGAATTTTTATTATTCAGCATATAAGCCCAAACAGGGAAAAAATATAGGTCATAAAACTTATCAATTAGCCAACTCATTAATAGGACTATTTTCTTTTAAAATTTTAGTTATTCATCTGGTTCAAAATTCAAAAGGTACAAATGGGCATATGGTGAAGTCACCCTCCTGTTTCTGTTTCCTAGCTACCCACTTCCCCTTTCCAGTGGCAAACGTTGTTATCGGTTTTCTATATATCCTTCCAGATATATTTTATTCATGTCTGAGCAATTATATTTTTTCCTGTTTTACACAAATGGTAACATAATATAAGCACTGTTTTATATTTTTCCTTAAATTTTTTTTTTTTTTACTATACGTCTTGGAGAACCTTCCAAATCAGTGTATAATGTGCTTCCTTTTATGGCTATTTAGTATTCCATTGTCTGGATGTATCATCATTATTTTAAAAGTCCCCTATTGGTGAATATTTGTATTGTTTTCCATCTTTTGTTATTATTAGAATGACTTCATTTCCTGGTTTGTTTGGGACAGTCTCAGCTATGCCAATTGTCCCAGCTTAAATTTTTTTTTTTTCTTTATTGGAGTATAATTGCTTTACAATGGTGTGTTAGTTTCTGCTTTGTAACATAGTGAATCAGCTATACATATACATATATCCCCATATCTCCTCCCTCTTGCGTCTCCCTCCCACCCTCCCTATCCCACCCCTCTAGGTGGTCACAAAGCACGGAGCTGATCTCCCTGTGTTATGCTGCTGCTTCCCACTAGCTATCTATTTTACATTTGGTAGTGTATATATGTCCAGCTTAAATATTAATAGTGTCCCCTTTCTCTTATAAAAGTGTCGTGATTTAGACAAAACAAAACAATATATTTTATGGTTACCTTAGCTAATACAGTGCTGCAGTGAATAAGATTATATATCCTTTTATTTTGCAAGTTTGCAAATATAACTAAGTTAAATCCTAGAAGTAGAATTGCTGAGTCATAGAGCCCGCATGCAACAACGAAGACCCAACGCAGCCATAAATAAATAAATAAATAAATAAATAAATTAAAAAAAAAAGGTATATACATTTGTAATTTTGATAGATGTTGCCATATTGCCTTCCATATTGTTCATACCATTTTCCAGTCTCACCAGCAATCAGAAGAGTACTTGCTTTTCCACCCTTACCTCAGTTCATTATCACTTTATTTTTTAATGTTTGTTTTTCCAATAGGTATAAAATGGTATCAGTGTTTTTTTTTATTTTTCAGTGTTGTTTTTATTTTACTTTTTAAAAATTACCAATGAGGTTGAGCATCTTTTTATGTGTTTAAGAACCATTTGTGTTTCCGTTTTTATGAATTATTCATGTATTTTCCCATGTTTCTGTTGGATATTAACCTTTTTTGAAATGAGTTGCATACATTCCTCCTCCTCCCAGTTTATCATTTGACTTTTGGTTTTCCTTTTACAGTTTTGCCATGTAGGAATTTTTTATCTTTACGTAGTCAGATTTCTTCATCTGTATTTTCTATTCTATGAATATCAAAATCCATTATTCAGGGCTTCCCTGGTGGCGCAGTGGTTGAGAGTCTGCCTGCCAATGCAGGGAACACGGGTTCGAGCCCTGGTCTGGGAGGATCCCACATGCCGCGGAGCGACTGGGCCCGTGAGCCACAGTTGCTGAGCCTGCGCGTCTGGAGCCTGTGCTCCACAACGAGAGAGGCCGCGATGGTGAGGGGCCCGCGCACCGCGTTGAAGAGTGGCCCCCGCTTGCCACAGCTAGAGAAAGCCCTCGCACAGAAACGAAGACCCAACACAGCCATAAATAAATAAAATTAAAAATAAAAATAAAGGAAAAAATTTTAAAAAAAAATCCATTATTCAGCTGGAATCATGTGTAATCTTTGATTTCCTCATCCTTCAGACCCTATAATAGGTCTCAGATCCATCTACTTCTCCCCATTCTTACTCTTCTAGTTAAGCTTCTTAATTTAGTTCTCCCTCCCATTAATTTCACTCACTTCTATTCTTAACAGCATAGCCACAAGTGATCTTTCAGAAATGCAAATCTGGTTATGTTGTGTTTTTATGGAACCCATCGATGATTTCCCAAATCTAACATAACTTAAAATATAGAGGAAAATGAATGGGGAAAAAAAACAAATGAGAGATGAGGACACTTAGCAAATGTAGATTACTCTTTTTTTTTTTTAAGATTTATTTATTTATTCATTTTATAATTTTTTATTTTTGCTGCGTTGGGTCTTTGTTGTTGTGTGCGGGCTTTCTCTAGTTGTGGCAAGCGGGGGCTACCTACTCTTCACTGCAGCGCGCGGGCCTCTCATTGCAGTGGCTTCTCTTGTTGTGGAGCACGGGCGCATGGGCTTTAGTAGTTGTGGCACACAGGCTCAGTAGTTGTGGCTTGTGGGCTCTAGAGTGCAGGCTCAGTAGTTGTGGTGCACGGGCTTAGTTGCTCTGCAGCATGTGGGATCTTCCCGGACCAGGGCTCGAACCCGTGTCCCCTGCATTGGCAGGTGGATTCTTAACCACTGTGCCACCAGGGAAGTCCAGATTTCTCTTGACTATGGGGAAAATTAAAAGAACAAGAATAGCTAGAGAAGAACCTATAGTTCAGGGAAGGGAATTTTGTTTGTTTTGCATGTTTGTTTTTGTTTTGTCTTTTTAAGAAAATCATCATCTCAGTATGCTGAGGAGGAAAGCCAGTAGAGATGAAAAGGTTGAAGATAGCAGGTGAATATTATATGCTAAGATTATAGGGAGAAAAAGTGAGGTAGAAAGCTTGAGAATGATAAATATTTAGAATAGCTTTTGTAGAACTAAGAGAAGGCACTAACTAGAATCTTGTAGGAGTGTTGGGAAATATCTAAGAGCCTGTTTGAGATGAGAAGTTTGTAGTTTAAAGATTTACGCAGAAAAAAAAACACAGATAGTTTTTTTTTTTTTTTTAATAAATTTTTATTTATTTACTTATGGCTGTGTTGGGTCTTCGTTTCTGTGCGAGGGCTTTCTCCAGTTGCGGCAAGCGGGGGTCACTCCTCATCGCGGTGCGCGGGCCTTTCACCACCGCGACCTCTCCTGTTGCGGAGCACAGGCTCCAGACGCGCAGGCTCAGCAGTTGTGGCTCACGGGCCCAGCTGCTCCGTGGCACGTGGGATCCCCCCAGACCAGGGCCCGAACCCGTGTTCACTGCATTGGCAGGCAGACTCTCAACCACTGCGCCACCAGGGAAGCCCCAGATAGTTTTATGTGGGAGTGCTGTGAAACTTTCAATGGACAGATAATCCCAATCTTATGCACTTTGTTCCATGAAATAGAAAAAGAAGAAAAACTTTACAACTTGTTTTGTTAAATTACTGTATACTTTAAAACCAAAACCAGACAAGGACAATTTAGGAAAGATAATTATAAAGACATAGGTGCAAAAATCATAAAACATACATTTTATGATCAAGGAATTTTTATCTCAAGGTTGCTAGAATGGTTTAACATTAGAAAATGTGCATAATTACCAAATCAACAGATTAAGAGAGAAAATCTATTTGATCCTCCTGGTCATTGCAGAAGAAGTATTTGATAAAATTAAATACCTATTCGTCTTCAAAGTTCTTAGCAAACTAGACAAGGAAAGGAATATCCTGATAAACCTGACAAAGGGTTTATCAGGTAACAGGCCTGGTATCACAACTTCTGTTAAATATTTTATTGGAGGTCTTATTATTGTCCAGTAAGACAAGAAAAATAAATAAAAGGTATAAAGGTTACAAGAAAAGATACAAAATTGTATTATTCACAAGTGATATTTATGAGGAAAATCCAAGTGACAGGTAAATTGTTGGGGCTAATAAGAGAGTTAAACAAGGTTGCTAGATAAAAGATCAGTATCCAGAATACAATAGCATTCCTATATTGAAGTAATAATTATACCTATTTTTTATGGCATTACAAACTGAGAAGTGCACATGAATAAACCTATTATAGGATGCATAAGAATTTTAGGGAGAAATTAGTTAATGGAAAGGTATACCATATATTGCAAATTCTAAGCTGGCTCCCATGATCCCCGCCTCCTGATATTCATGCCTTGTGTAAACCCTTCCTCTTGAGTATGAATGGGAACTGTGATTTGCTTTTAAGAAATAAAATCTGGCAAAGGTTACTCTCCCTTGTTGGCATTCAAGAAGCAAGCTGCCATTTTGTGAGCTGTCCTAAGGAGAAGGCCACATGATAAGGAACTGAAGGCAGGCCCTAGCCAACACGCAGCAAGAAATTGAGGCCCGCATCCAGCAGCCTGCAAGGAACTGAATGCTGCCAAAAATCATGTGACAGAAGTGGATCCTTCCCAACTTGAGCCTCACATGAGAACTCAGCCCTGGCCAACACTGACTGTAGCCTAGCTAAGCCATGCCCAGACAACTGACCCATAGAAACTGTGAGATAATAAATATGTGTTGTTATATACTACTAAGTTTACAATAATATTTTATGCAGCAATAGACAACTAATATACTGTGTTAAATGGAGGGAAACAATCAAAAATATGGAGGCTCTCCCCAAAGTAACTTATAAACTTAACACAATTCCAATTAAAATCTCAACAGGGTTTTGCACAGAATTTTCATGAATCCTAGAATTTTACTGATAGTAGAAGACAAAACAGAAGCCAAGATAATTTTGTAAAAGAGTGAAGAAGCGTCTGGACTTCTCTACAAGATGTCAAAACTTTATAAAGCTATGTGGTAAAGATGTGATTAACTTTTTAAGAAACTGCCAGTTTTCCAAAGTGGCTTACCATTTTACATTCCCACCAGCAATGTATGAGAGTTTTGGTTTCTCTACATCCTCATCAACACTTACTATTGTCTGCCTTTTTTATTATAGCCATTCTAATGGGCATATAGTAGTATCTCATTGTGGTTTTAATTTGCATTTCCCTAAAACCCAGTGATTCTGAACAGCTTTTTATGTGCTTAGTAGTCATTTGGGTGTCTTTGGTGAAGTGTCTATTCAAGTCTTTTGCACATTTTTAAATTGGGATATTGTCTTATTATTGAGTTATAGGAGTTCTTTGTATATTCTAGATACAAGTCTTTTATCAGGTATGTGATTTGCAATATTTTCTTCCAGCCAGTGGCTTGTTTTTTTATTTTATTAATGGTATCTCTTAAAAGTCAAAAGTTTTAAATTTTTTTGAAGTGCAATTTATCATATTTTTCTTTTATGCCTCATGCTTTTGGTGTTGTCTCTAAGAATTCTGCTAGCCCAGAGTCATGAAGATTTTCTCCTGTTTTCTTCTAGAAGACTACAGTTTTAAGCTTTTTCATTTAATTCTGTGATCCATTTTGAATTAATTTTTTTGTATGGTATGAGGTAAGGGTCTAAGTTTTTCTTTTTTGCATGTGGATATCCAATTATTCCAGCACTATTTGTGGAAAAATTCTTTCCTCATTGAATTGTCTTGACACCTTTGTTGAAAATCAGTTGACCATTAATATAAGGGTTTCCTTCTGGTCTCTCAATTCTGTTCCATTGATCTACATTCCTATCTTTATAATAATACCACATTCTCTTGAGTACTTTAGCTTTCTCGTAAGCTTTGAAATCAATTACAGTTAGTGTAAATCTTTCAATTGTTCTTTTTCAAAATTGTTTTGGTTCTCCTAGGTCTTTTGCACTTTCATCAGCTTATCAACTTCTACAGAGAAGCCTACTAGGATTTTGAGAGGAATTGCATTGAAACTATATATCAATTTGGGGGAAATTACCATCTTAACAATTACTTCTTTAATTTCTCTCAGCAATGTTTTATACTTTTTGGCGTATAAATTTTACATTTGTTTTGTTAAATTTATTCCTATTTAATTCCTTTTGATATTATTATGAATAGAATTGTTTTCTTAATTTCATTTCAGTCTGTTTACTGCCAGTGTATAGAAATATAATTGATTTTTGTATATTGATCTTGTATCCTGTGACCTCCCTGGACTCATTTACTAATTCTAGTAGTTTTATTGTGGGTTCCTTAGGATTTTCTACATAGACAATCATGTTTTGAATAAGGACAGTTTTATTTCTTCCTTTCCAATCTGGATTCCTCGAAGCTATTTGGTTCTGTTTTTGTTGTTTGTTTGCTTTTTCTTAGGACATTGTCTAGAACTTCCAGCATAATGTTGAATAGAAATGGTGAGAGCAGACACCTTTGCCTTGTTCCTGATTTTACACGGAGTGCATTCAGTCTTTTAGCATTAGGTATGAAGTTAGCTGTAGGGTTTTTATAACTTTTTTATCTATCAAAATGAGGAAATTTCCTCCTATTATTAGCTAGGAGATTTTATCATGAATGAGTATCAGATTTTGTCAAATGCTAGTTCTGCATTTAGTGAGATGATCATGGGGATTTTGTCTTTATTCTTTTAATATGACAAATTACATTACTTGATTATTGAACATTTAACCAGCCTTGGGCCTGGCACTGACTGCAGTTGGTCATGGTGTTTACACCTTTTTTATATGTTCCTGAATTCAGTTTGCTAATATTTTTTAAAATAAATTTATTTATTTAATCTATTTATTTTGGGCTCTATTGGGTCTTCATTGCTGCACGCGGGCTTTCTCTAGTTGCGGCGAGTGGGCTTATCATTGCTGTGGCTTCTCTTGTTGTGGAGCACGGGCTCTAGGCGCTCGGGCTTCAGTAGTTGTAGCATGTGGGCTCGGTAGTTGTGGCTTGCGGGCTCTAGAGCACAGTCTCAGTAGTTGAGGCACAAGGGCTTAGTTGTTCTGTGGCATGTGGGATCTTCCTGGACCAGGGCTCGAACCCGTGTCCCCTACATTGGCAGGCGGATTCTTAACCACTGCGCCACCAGGGAAGCCCCCCTAATGATTTTTAATAACCTTTGATAATCATTGCCCAAATGAACTGTTTCACTAGGGGTTGAAAAGTGGTGCTATTCTATCATTCCTTATTTATTATTTTAAATTCTTCTATAAATAAGGACTTTGCTTCTTCAACTATTTGGTCATTCAGGGATACAGTTCATATAGAAAAGGTAGGCTGTGTATTTGATTTGTTTCGCTTTACTTGCTAAGTTATAGAATAATAAGTTGGTTCTGTAATATCCTCCAAAGGTGATCAGAGTTTTCAAAATTATTATGATTTTGAACAACTATGATATGTTTACATTCTTTGCAGTTGTTATTCTTTTTGATGCTCAAATGTCCCATCTCTGGACAGTGGAAGTCCCCTCAAGTTGACTCTTGAATTCTTTGACACAACCCCAAATAGATTTGTTTTGGTTTTTTTGGTGGTTGACAGATCTTTTATTAACAGTCGAAAGACTTCACACTTGTTACAATAGGAGAATAAGTGTTTCTTTAATGAATAATTAAATGAAAACTACCTAGGACCTTATAGGATTTTTAATGTGTACTAGGTTTGATACATATCTTAGAAGATAGGACTAGCTTGCTGGAATCATGAGGGTATGACCGAAAATTAGAAACAGTAATTTATAAAACATTCACCTAGATCCACCAGAGGGCAGACAGCAGAAGCAAGAAGAACTACAGTCCCGCAGCCTGTGGATCAAAAACCACATTCACAGAAAGATAGACAAGATGAAAAGGCAGAGGGCTATGTACCAGATGAAGGAACAAGATAAACCCCCAGAAAAACAACTAAATGAAGTGGAGATAGGCAACCTTCCAGAAAAAGAATTCAGAATGATAGTGAAGATGATCCAGGACCTCGGAAAAAGGATGGAGGCAAAGATGGAGAAGATGCAAGAAATGTTTAACAAAGACCTAGAAGAATTAAAGAACAAACAAACAGAGATGAACAATGCAATAACTGAAACGAAAACTACACTAGAAGGAATCAATAGCAGAATAACTGAGGCAGAAGAACGGATAAGTGACCTGGAAGACAGAATGGTGGAATTCACTGCTGCGGAACAGACTAAAGAAAAAAGAATGAAAAGAAATGAAGACAGCCTAAGAGACCTCTGGGACAACATTAAACGCAACAACATTCGCATTATAGGGGTCCCAGAAGGAGAAGAGAGAGAGAAAGGACCAGAGAAAATATTTGAAGAGATTATAGTCGAAAACTTCCCTAACATGGGAAAGGAAATAGCCACCCAAGTCCAGGAAGCGCAGAGAGTCCCATACAGAATAAACCCAAGGAGAAACACGCCGAGACACATAGTAATCAAAGTGGCAAAAATTAAAGACAAACAAAAATTATTGAAAGCAGCAAGGGAAAAACGACAAATAACATACAAGGGAACTCCCATAAGGTTAACAGCTGATTTCTCAGCAGAAACTCTGCAAGCCAGAAGGGAGTGGCATGATATACTTAAAGTGATGAAAGGGAAGAACCTACAACCAAGATTACTCTACCCGGCAAGGATCTCATTTAGATTTGATGGAGAAATCAAAAGCTTTCCAGACAAGCAAAAGCTAAGAGAATTCAGCACCACCAAACCAGCTCTACAACAAATGCTAAAGGAACTTCTCTAAGTGGGAAACACAAGAGAAGAAAAGGACCTACAAAAACAAACCCAAAACAATTAAGAAAATGGTCATAGGGAACATACATATCGATAATTACCTTAAACGTGAATGGATTAAATGCTCCAACCAAAAGACACAGACTTGCTGAATGGATACAAAAACAAGACCCATATATATGCTGTCTACAAGAGACCCACTTTAGACCTAGGGACACATACAGACTGAAAGTGAGGGGATGGAAAAAGATATTCCATGCAAATGGAAATCAAAAGAAAGCTGGAGTAGCTATACTCATATCAGATAAAATAGACTTTAAAATAAAGAATGTTACAAGAGACAAGGAAGGACACTACATAATGATCCAGGGATCAATCCAAGAAGAAGATATAACAATTATAAATATATATGCACCCAACATAGGAGCACCTCAATACATAAGGCAACTGCTAATAGCTATAAAAGAGGAAATCGACAGTCACACAATAATAGTGGGGGACTTTAACACCTCACTTACACCAATGGACAGATCATCCAAAATGAAAATAAGGAAACAGAAGCTTTAAATGACACAATAGACCAGATAGATTTAATTGATATATATAGGACATTCCATCCAAAAACAGCAGATTACACGTTCTTCTCAAGTGCGCACGGAACATTCTCCAAGATAGATCACATCTTGGGTCACAAATCAAGCCTCAGTAAATTTAAGAAAATTGAAATCATATTAAGCATCTTTTCTGACCACAACGCTATGAGATTAGAAATGAATTACAGGGAAAAAAACGTAAAAAAGACAAACACATGGAGGCTAAACAATACGTTACTAAATAACCAAGAGATCACTGAAGAAATCAAAGAGGAAATCAAAAAATACCTAGAGACAAATGACAATGAAAACACGACGACCCAAAACCTATGGGATGCAGCAAAAGCGGTTCTAAGAGTGAAGTTGATAGCTATACAAGCCTACCTAAAGAAACAAGAAAAATCTCAAGTAAACAATCTAACCTTACACCTAAAGAAACTAGAGAAAGAAGAACAAACAAAACCCAAAGTTAGCAGAAGGAAAGAAATCATAAAGATCAGAGCAGAAATAAATGAAATAGAAACAAAGAAAACAATAGCAAAGATCAATAAAACTAAAAGTTGGTTCTTTGAGAAGATAAACAAAATTGATAAGCCATTAGCCAGACTCATCAAGAAAAAGAGGGAGAGGACTCAAATCAATAAAATCAGAAATGAAAAAGGAGAAGTTACAACAGACACCGCAGAAATGCAAAGCATCCTAAGAGACTACTACAAGCAACTTTATGCCAATAAAATGGACAACCTGGAAGAAATGGACAAATTCTTAGAAAGGTATAATCTTCCAAGACTGAACCAGGAAGAAACAGAAAATATGAACAGACCAATCACAAGTAATGAAATTGAAACTGTGATTAAAAATCTTCCAACAGGGGCTTCCCTGGTGGTGCAGTGGTTGAGAATCTGCCTGCCAGTGCAGGGGACACGGGTTCGAGCCCTGGTCTGGGAAGATCCCACATGCCGTGGAGCGGCTAAGCCTGTGAGGCACAACTACTGAGCCTGCGTGTCTGGAGCCTGTGCTCCACAACAAGAGAGGCCGCGACAGTGAAAGGCCCGTGCACCACGATGAAGAGTGGCCCCTGCTTGCCGCAACTAGAGAAAGCCCTCGCACAGAAACAAAGACCCAACACAGCCAAAAATAAATAAATAAATAAATAAATAGATAAATGTTTAAAAAAAAAAATCTTCCAACAAACAAAAGTCCAGGACCAGATGGCTTCACAGGTGAATTCTATCAAACATTTAGAGAAGAGCTAACACCCATGCTTCTCAAACTCTTCCAAAAACTTGCAGAGGAAGGAACACTCCCAAACTCATTCTATGAGGCCACCATCACCCTGATACCAAAACCAGACAAAGATACTACAAAAAAGAAAATTACAGACCAATATCACTGATGAATATAGATACAAAAATCCTCAACAAAATACTAACAAACAGAATCCAACAACACATTAAAAAGATCATACACCATGATCAAGTGGGATTTATCCCAGGGATGCAAGGATTCTTCAATATATGCAAATCAATCAAGTGATACACCATATTAACAAGTTGAAGAATAAAAACCATATGATCACCTCAATAGATGCAGAAAAAGCTTTTGACAAAATTCAACACCCATTTCTGATAAAAACTCTCCAGAAAGTGGGCATAGAGGGAACCTACCTCAACATAATAAAGGCCATATATGACAAACCCACAGCAAACATCATTCTCAATGGTGAAAAACTGAAAGCATCTCCTCTAAGATCAGGAACAAGACAAGGATGTCCACTCTCACCACTATTATTCAACATAGTTTTGGAAGTCCTAGCCACGGCAATCAGAGAAGAAAAAGATATAAGAAGAATACAAATTGGAAAAGAAGAAGTAAAACTGTCAGTGTTTGCAGATGACATGATACTATACATAGAGAATCCTAAAACTGCCACCAGAAAACTACTAGAGCTAATCAATGGATTTGGTAAAGTTGCAGGATACAAAATTAATGCACAGAAATCTCTTGCATTCCTATACACTAATGATGAAAAATCTGAAAGAGAAATTAAGGAAATACTCCCATTTACCATTGCAACAAAAATAATAAAATACCTAGGAATAAACCTACCTAGGGAGACAAAAGACCTGTATGCAGAAAACTATAAGACACTGATGAAAGAAATTAAAGATGATACCAACAGATGGAGAGATATACCATGTTCTTGGATTGGAAGAATCAATACTGTGAAAATGACTATACTACCCAAAACAATCTACAGATTCAATGCAATCCCTATCAAGTTACCAATGGCATTTTTTATGGAACTGGAACAAAAAATCTTAAAATTTGTATGGAGACACAAAAGACCCCGAATAGCCAAAGCAGTCTTGAGGGAAAAAAATGGAGCTGGAGGAATCAGACTCCCTGACTTCAGACTATACTACAAAGCTACAGTAATCAAGACAATATGGTACTGGCACAAAAACAGAAACATAGATCAATGGAACAAGGTAGAAAGCCCAGAGATAAACCCACACACCTATGGTCAACTAATCTATGACAAAGGAGGCAAGGATATACAATGGAGAAAAGACAGTCTCTTCAATAAGTGGTGCTGGGAAAACTGGACAGCTACATGTAAAAGAATGAAATTAGAACACTCCCTAACACCATACACAAAAATAAACTCAAAATGGATTAGAGACCTAAATGTAAGACCAGACACTATAAAACTCTTAGAGGAAAACATAGGAAGAACACTCTTTGACATAAATCACAGCAAGATCTTTTTTGATCCACCTCCTAGAGTAATGGAAATAAAAACAAAAATAAACAAATGGGACCTAATGAAACTTCAAAGCTTTTGCATAGCAAAGGAAACCATAAACAAGACGAAAAGACAACCCTCAGAATGGGAGAAAATATTTGCAAACGAATCAACGGACAAAGGATTAATCTCCAAAATTTATAAACAGCTCATGCAGCTCAATATTAAAGAAACAAACAACCCAATCCAAAAGTGGGCAGAAGACCTAAATAGACATTTCTCCAAAGAAGACATACAGATGGCCAAGAAGCACTTGAAAAGCTGCTCAACATCACTGATTATTAGAGAAATGCAAATCAAAACTACAATGAGGTATCACCTCACACCAGTTAGAATGGGCATCATCAGAAAATCTACAAACAACAAATGCTGGAGAGGGTGTGGAGAAAAGAGAACTCTCTTGCACTGTTGGTGAGAATGTAAATTGATACAGCCACTGTGGAGACCAGTATGGAGGTTCCTTAAAAAACTAAAAATAGAATTACCATATGATCCAGCAATCCCACTACTGGGCATATACCCAGAGAAAACCTTAATTCAAAAAGGCACATGCACCCCAGTGTTCATTGCAGCACTATTTACAATAGCCAGGTCATGGAAGCAACCTAAATGCCCATCAACAGATGCATGGATAAAGAAGATGTGGTACATATATACAATGGAATATTACTCAGCCATAAAAAGGAACGAAATTGGGTCATTTGTTGAGACGTGGATGGATCTAGAGACTGTCCTACAGAGTGAAGTAAGTCAGAAAGAGAAAAACAAATATCGTATAGTAACGCATGTATGTGGAACCTAGAAAAATGGTACAGATGAACCGGTTTGCAGGGCAGAAGTTGAGACAGATGTAGAAAACAAATGTATGGACACCAAAGGGGGAAAGCCGCGGGGGGGTGGGGATGGTGGTGTGATGAATCGGGCGATTGGAATTGACATATATACACTGATGTGTATAAAATTGATGACTAATAAGAACCTGCTGTATAAAAAAATATAAATAAATAAATAAACATTCACCTAATAGCTTTCCTAAACATTAGTTCCCCTGAAATTAAATCAGGAAGTAAAATTTCTGTTTAAACCCAGTTTTAGATATGATTCATAACAGATGTTAATTTTATGATTTTGATGCTACCTTTTTAAAGGTACTCAATAAAAATTCAAATCTCATTTTAAGATTACAAATTTAAAGTGTGCAGTAAAACAACCCCAGTATTCTTTGATAGCTTCCTTGCTTACTGGTCTGAGTATGCCTTGTACATATTGTTTTTTCTTATTTTTGCCATTGTATCTTTGGAATATATTCCTAGAAGTAGAACTGTTAGGTTGAAGGGTGCATATGTAATTTTCCTAAATAGTGCAAAAGGAGTTATGCTATTTTCTATTTCCACAAACAATATATGACAGCCTTTTTACCACAGTCTCTCCAACGTGGTTGACAACTCAGCTTGTTGTCAAGCTTTTGGATTTTTGCCAGTCTGGTAGGTGAGAAATGGTATCTCCAAGTAGTTTTTTTTTTTAAAGGAATTCCTGTATTTTTATTATCATTTTTTATTTATTTTATTTTATTTTTGGCTGTGTTGAGTCTTCGTTTCTGTGCAAGGGCTTTCTCTAGTTGCAGCAAGCGGGGACCACTCTTCATCGCGGTGCGCGGGCCTCTCACGATTGCGGCCTCTCTTGTTGTGGAGCACAGGCTCCAGACACGCAGGCTCAGTAGTTGTGGCTAACGGGCCTAGTTGCTCCGCGGCATGTGGGATCTTCCCAGACCGGGGCTCGAACCCGTGTCCTCTGCATTGGCAGGCAGATTCTCAACCACTGCGCCACCAGGGAAGCCCAGTAGTTTTAATTTTAACATATTTTTATGTTCAACAACACATTTCAATAAGTTAATGATAGTGAGTCCACATTAACATATAAAGAAAGAAATTTGCCATTAGGCATCTAAAATTTTATGAGTTGGCTCTGATTCTCAAACTGAAGGTTATTTACTTAGATTTGCGGTAAGGAATAAGATGGATTTGTTTAGACAACTATTATGTTAATAAAATATTCAATTAAAAAAAAAGATGGATTTGTTATACTCAGCATGGCGTAGTAAATATCAACTGTGGTCTCACACTTGGAAAATGCTTTGTAATCAATAAAGTACTTTCACAGTCATTATCTAATTTGACTGTCATGATTGTCCCTGAGAAATAGAACAGATACTATGCCCATTTTGTAGAAGGGGAAAATGATGTTTTAAAAAATTGAGATTTTCCAATTTAACACAGCAAATGATAGAGCTGGGTTTAAATTTCAAACTTCTGAGTTACCTATATACAAATTCTGTGCTTTCTCTTCCTGGTATTTGCTAAAGGGTGCATGACCTATATTATCCAGTTGGTGGCAGTGTTCTCTTAATGTTCATTGAGATTCACTTTCCCATTGGAGATACTTAAAAGAAATTGAAAATTGTATTCTTACAGCTAATATTCTTGAGCATAAATTATGTTTAGGTGTTAAAGATAAAAAGATGAATAAAGTTGCTGCCTGCTTCCTAGGAACTCACCATCTGGGTACAAGAGGGAGGGCAGTAAGTAGAGTTAAAAGCCTGCAAAAATTTTGTACAAAATGCTATGGGAATACAAATTTATAATGGGCCTTTTGAGGTGGTATCTTTTTATGTGATGATGGGGGTATAGTTTTATCTAGTACACAGATGAGAGACACAAGTAAATTCAAGCTTTCTGACTACCTAATGACAAAAAAATGAGCCACAGAAGGAAAATAATATGTATTGTAAATATAAAGGAAAAAGCTCCTAGATGTCCTAATGTGCCATTCCATCACTGTCAACACTATTTTCAGTGTTTTTTTTTTAACATCTTTATTGGAGTATAAATGCTTTACAATGGTGTGTTAGTTTCTGCTTTATATTAGTGTTTTTTAAGGAGTAATATCTTTTCAGATGTAAATTTAGTGTTCAAGATTATTCCACTCGTTCATTGACCAAATATTAAAAAAAAATTGTGTTTGTGTGTGTATCCAAAATGTGTTTGTTGGAATGGTTTCCCATTCATCCTGATTCAGGGTGCTTTTAGTGCTGCTTCTGTCTGAAGGAGCATCTTTCTGTAAGCTTTGCTTTTTCTCCTGTAGGCTGCCAGAGGACAGTAGAGCAGCCAACACACAAACCTAGTATTCGTGCATGACTAAAGAGAGTGATGATTTTATAGCATCCTGGGCATTTCACATCCATGAAGTAGGAATTGGGTCTCTGCACTAGGCAGAGTTTCCTCTCTCCTCTTCTCTTCTTCTAGATAGGGATGAAGGAGATCCTTTTCAAGAAGCAAGTTCTCATGGGGAGGTTGTCACTGCTGACAAATATTTTTAAATTTTAAATTAGCCAGGTACTGTTAAATGCTAGGGATATAATGGGGTACACGAAATAGTCACAGTCCCCGTCCTCATCAAGCTTATGCTTCTGGTAAACCCTGCCAGTGACTAGTGACCTTATAAATAATGTATATTGATGTTTTAGAAACCACTTCTTATATTCAAATCTTATGTTTCATCTGAGAGTTTCAGAGTATGGTACAAATTATCCCCAGAAGGAAAGCAGAATTCAAGCAAATTACCTTCTAAATACATAATGAATTAAACCTCAGGTAGAATCTAGAATACTTAATTAGCAGCACTTCCCAACAACTGTAGTTTTCTACAAATCTTCTTCTTGTTTGCATTATAAGTTTATCCCTAGAAATATTATCCATTGTGTAATTTAAGAATAGGCCAAAATATTAGGTATCACTGCTTTATCACTTGAGATAAAAAGCTGATTTGAGGAAAACAGTTGAACTTTCACCTCTGAAATCCTAGGATTATTTCTTTATTTTTTCTGACCCCAAAAGATATATATATATCAGAATTCTAAATTTTACAGTCAAATGAGATTGGTATGGGAACAATGTTGAATTGAGACAGAAAGTCTGGATTCTGGTGTCAGATATTTGACCCCTATGACCTTATGCAAGTGAGTTTACCTTTCTGGGTTTTTTTTTTTTTTCAATCTGAAAATGAGGGAGGACAAAGGAAAGGAACTATCCAGTTCATCAGTATTCTGACTCATTATCATCTCCACAGTCTCACACTTTTTGCAGTGTTAGATTTAACCATATGAAATTACCAGTATTTGACTATTTGAAAAGATTTATATTTAACCTACATAAGCAGCCATTTCATTTGGTTCTAATTGTTCAATTCAGTTGTGGACCCTTATGGGGATCATCTGAGCTATTTATTTTAGGGATAGCTGAAGCCAAACAAAATTAATGTCTCAAGTGTAAAGGAAACATACATTTGGAGACTATAATATTACCCATCAATACAGTCCATTCTGGGTATGCATAGAATCCAGTCTAGTCTTTTCTTTCTACATTATGCTAATTTTCTGGTCCAGTGATTCTAGATGATTTGATTCCTGTATTTCTTTAGTGTCTGGCAAAGGAAAAGTCTACTTGAAAATTTTGTTAGGATATTCTCTGTAGTAAGTTTTGGCCAGAAATATCTGTTATAGAAGAGGAGAATATACTATTAGCACTGATATCCAGGGTATGAGATAAATAATTCTTCAGAGTTGCCTGTCTTTTCCCCTGTTTTCCAATGAGTTAAGTCAAGGCGTTGAGAGGCCAAACTTTCCCCATTTCTAGTTTTAGACCAATTTTGTCATTCCATCCTACATTCAAAGGGGACAGGGCTAAGCTTTTCTAGTTGTTTGATTCACATCCTTAAATTTTCCTACTTAAGGAAGCTGATGTGTTAAACTTTTTTTTTTTTCACTTCTTCTTAAGGCATTACCTCATCTCTTTACCATTAAATAAATTGAACTTTTTGGTCTTTTTTCATGACCTAGACTTTTGGGCACAAAAGTTAATCGGTGGGAGGAAAGATAATCCACGGAGAATACATATATATATATATATATATATATATATATATATATATATATATATATATAAAATACATATATTTATATTTATATAAATATAAATTTATATTTATATTATATATTTATTTTTTAAAATATATGTATATGTATTTTTTTGGCCGCGATCTTAGTTCCCTGACCAGGGATCAAACCCGCACGCCCTGCAGCGGAGGTGCGGAGTCTTAACCACTGGACTGCCAGGGAAATCCCCACAGAGAATATGAATAGCTGGGGAAAAAAAAACCCTTGGCCCTAATATACTTGTTCAGGTCTCTGAACCATATTCAGAGCTCCACTAACAAACTTGGCCCTGTCTCACTGCTGGCAGACACATGTGCTACATCAGCCTGGCTCTAGTCCTACAGCTAGGGTCTGGCATATCTGCAGGTACTACATTCCTTGAGTTCTCCACCCTGATGTGGAGGGGCCAATAGTTGCATGCAGTCATCTTTCAACATACAAGTCAGGGTTGATCTGACCCCAACTGCTCTCTACCTGAGACACATACTTAAAAGTGTTGTTTTGTTACCGAGTCCAAGCTCGTGCTGCTTGCCAAAGGACAGGCCAATAAACCGAGAGACAAGTTGTTGGGGCAAGGAATAGTGACTTTATTCAGAAAGCCAGCAGACCGAGAAGTGGTGGACTAGTGTCCTAAAGAACCATCTTACCCAAGTTAGAATTTAGGCTTCTTTTTTACTAAAAGGGGAGGGGGTGTGGTTGGTTGCTGCAAACTTCTTCATGTCAGAATCCTTTGTTCTTGCATCTGTCCACATAGGTCAGGTCATGTTGTTCCTGTAAACCTCCAACATGACAAATGTTATTCTCTGTTCTACAACTTTTTACCTCTATACGAATGGAAAAGTTTTATATCTTTAAAGGTCAGAGCCTTGAGAATGGGCTATCCTGTATATTTCAGGCTATAGGCAACATTCTTAACTTATAGCAAAAGCAATAGAATACAAAGGTTAAAGTAAAAGAAACAGGTCCAATATGGAGTCAGATTTGTTCTTCCCTGTTACAGTTTTTCTGAAGAAATCACAAACCAGTCTATATTGAATCCGAGGTATAAATGTCTCCTTCCAAGAGATGTTCCAAATAACTTATTTTACTTTTTCCACTCAAAACAACTTTTGGGTGCTGGGCTCAAGAGAACCAAGAATTTGAGAGGCATTGACTAAATCTGGAATAATGTAAGCAATATAATGCGCAAAGCAGATGGGGGGCGGTGATCAAAGTAAACACACTGGAAGAAATAGGATTCTTCCTCTTCTCATATACTTCCTGAATATAACCACAGAACTCCATTACCTTCTCTGTCACTTCCACAAGATTCCATAGCCTCCTGTAAAAATATACTTACCAGAGTAAAGGATGTAGTTTCCAGTCCTGTTGGTGCTCTTTGACATAATTGACCTTTGGCATCAGTTCACCAATCTGGGTCATTTTACTTTTATGGCCCTAAACTTATAATCAGAGTATAAACATACAGGTTTTTGTATTAGTAAATACATATGGAATTTATATAGAATTTACAAAATAGAATTTATTTAATTGGATCCTTCTTTATCTCCCTTCTGATACTTTCTACTTTTAGAATGGCAAAATGGTGTTAAATTTCAGGATACATGAAGATCCTCCTTTTTTCTAGATCTATTTCAATTTCTTAGAGTAGTAGGACTCTAGAGAAATGGGAGCTGGGATGTCTTGTCTAGTGTACTTTGATTCTGTACTATTTTGTTTCCTTTTTTTCCTAGAGATGAGACGGTCCACCAATTTCCAAGAGATTGGGAGTTATGAAAAGAATTTCCAAATAATTGGATTATTTGCTTATAGAAGGCAGAGAAATGAAATTGGACTGGGTGATTCCTGAAATTTCTTATTCAGTATTTCCACTTATATAGTTTAGCCTGCCTAGTCCTAGTATGATCTTTTGAATGTAACTAAGATACTAGTTTTTGGAAATGTTCACTTCAGATCATAAAATCTGGGTTATACAATACCCAGAGGGATACACTGGGAGACAGTAGGGTAATTAATCAAAATGGAGCTAACATCTGTTGAGTGTGTACCAAGTGCCAGATACCTGCCTAAGGGCTTTATATACATTGCCTTATTTCATTTCACTACAATTTTAGGAAGCAGAGACTATTTATTTACTGTATTTTACAGATGAGAGAAGTAAGGTTCAGATGTGAGGGAATTCTCCCAGTGTCACTCAGCTTGTGAGTGACAGGACCGAACCAGAACTTAGATTTGATTCCAAAGGCTAATGAAGTAGGTATTATCTCCATTTTGGAAATGAGTAAATTAGAGATGTTAAGTAACTTGGCCTAAAGTTACATAAACAGTAACTAACAGTGGTGTCAGGATTTGAACTCATGTCTGCTGCTCTCTAAAACTTACGGTTTTAACTATTTTAAGTTCTAAGATATCATTGAGCGTTAAGGAGTGCAGTAAGAGAACACAACACGTTGAGAATATGAGAAGTTTTAAAAAATTAAATTAGGTTGACTGCTATTATAAATCCCATTATAAATCAGGCCTTAAAGATTAAGGTTTTGTACCACATTGTTAGGCTAAGGGAGAAGACATCAACCAAGGACCTAAATGGCAATGATAACTTGGCATGTCATGAATGAGAATCTCTGAGGGCAGAAAAGGAACTTTAAAAAAATATGGTATCACTGAGAGATGCCTTTATTGATTTATTGACTGCATTTGGCTGCTGTGCTTCCAATCTCAGTTGCAATTCCCACATTGAGGCTGTTCCCACCCTTCCTGTGTCCCTTGAGCTGAGCAGGAACTTCCTGTCCTATTGGAAATGAAAGTCAGAGATTGGGGGTATGGTATGTGTGTATTTACTCTGCAGACTGTTGGTACTGTCTGTCCCATTATTATAGCAAAAAGGTGACAGGAAAACTAGAATAGAGACTGGGACTTCATTTAAGGGACGGTTTGGGCTTAATGTGTTTTGTGGCAAAGCAGACAGAGTTAATTTATTACTTAGAATATCCACTATGGCTGTGAGGGGGCCTTAAGAAGTGATTTGAAAGCTTTCATTCTATATCCCTGTTCTACTTGGACTGGATTGGTAAATTACTGGGTATCATTCTTAAATTTTTGTTTTCCAACAAGTTTCTTTTATTGTTAAGTTGCCTTCTACAGGACATTCCTTTGAAAGTATTAGAGGTGAGTGTTGCAACTGTGTTCATTTCTTGACTCTAATGTTCTTCTTTCCTAAGAACTTTGTATTTTTCTTCTCTGTGAAGCATATGTTTTTAAAATATTTATTTATTTTTTTCTGCAGCTCACAGACAGCTTGAAGCAGACATCCCAACTCTGTGAACTTCAGCTTGGGCATAAATTTCAGGTTGGGTGAGTAACTAATTGTTCAGCTTCATAGACCTTGAAGACTAGGAAACAGTGGGATAAAGATTCAAATAAGATAGCTTACAATTGAAGAAATCACTAGGCAATTATATCTCAATAAAGCTGGGGGAAAGAAAAAAGAAAGCACTAGGCACCAAGTTTCATGACATAGTCCAGTTTGAAAATTCCTTCTTAAGTGTTAAGGCATACCTGGGAGAATCTGAAAAAGATTAAGAGGCATCAGCCCATCAGCATAACCCAAGAGGAGTAAAACTATCCAAGGATCTGAAACTAGTTATTTCCCATCCTCTGTTTTGCTTGTCTCTGCTCTTTGGTGAGCTCTTCTGTTTGTCCTTTCTTTGTGTGTTAAGATCGCTATCAATATAAAGTGGGGGGTAAGTCCTGAGCTCACCTCACATATTCTTTCTCAGTACTGTGATTTTCTTCACACGTTCTCCAAAGCAGTGTCCCAGTGGCCCCTTTAAAATCAAGATTGGAATCTTCTTATAGCTGAGATCTAAGGAGAAAATATCCTCATTTTTTCGTGGGAATCTGAACTTGTTCATATAGGAAAGGTGATGGAGTTGAAAGCGGTAGACCTAAGAACTTTTCTTTTGCTTTAACTGCTAAGCCTGTGGGGGAAAACAGAAAAACAAAAAACCAAAAAAACATCTTGGGCATTAGGACCCAGTGGAAGAGCCTCACTCAGACTCGGGGTTAAGTTCTATCAGTGACGTAAACAAGCAGCCCTAGCTCATTCTTTACTCCCCCCCTCCTTCTCTCCCCCTTTCTCCTCCCCCTCCTTTCTCCCTCTCCCTTCTCTTCCTCCCTCCCTCCTTCCCTCCCTCTCCCTCTCCCTCTCCCTCTCTCTCTTTCCTCTCCCTTTCCCTCTCCTTCTTCCCCTCTTCTGTCTCTTAGCTTCCTAACATTAAAGAGAAAATGCTGCTATCAGTGACTTCAAGGCCTGGGATTTCGACTTTTGGCTATAACAAGAACAACAAGAAGGTAGGGAAAAGTGCTTTTTTGGAATCCAGCTACTTCCTTTTCTGGGGATCGGGAGTGTCCTTGGCTTTAACATTCTCCTTAAGAGGGGAACGGGATTCCTCTCCTCTCAGCGCCTCTCTTTTTCCATCACTTTTTTTGGCATCTTTTCTCACCTGGTTCTGAAGTTTCAGGAATTTATAGTCCCTTATGTGAGGCCTGAAGGCAGTGGAATTAAAAACAAATTAAGCTTTGCAAGTTTGTGTCTTTGTGAAACGAAGTTAGTTTGACTTCCTGCTGATGTATCCAATTTTCACAGGGAAAATATGTCACCTCAGACCCTGGCCCCCAGCCTACCACCTCCAAGGTTATTTTGTCATTTTGATTAACTGTTTGCATTCTCCCCCCAGCCCACCTTCCTTCCTACCATTCCTCCAGCATTATCAGGTAGCTGAATACAGTCAGTGAAATCACAACAGCTTCATCTGAGAACTGAGTCTACTCTTCTAGCTTAGATAGAGACCCTACCCCACCCAGCCTGTAGGGAAGGAGTTTTAAGAGAAGACATACCTTGGGAATTAAGGCAGAGAGTTCTGTGATTCTTTGGGGTCTGCTGCTGAGCTGGGCCTTCCTGCTCTGCAGATAGCCAGGCTCAGCAGAGATCTCTGGAGTCTACGCTTGGGCACAGGGGCAGTCTGGGGAGAGGTGTACCGTCATCCCCACAATTGCCAGGGAATATCTTGGGCAGTTTCTTGGCATTTCAGTGCACACCGTGCTGATTAGGAGGAACTGTATGCTGTAGCAGAAAGACCATTTACCCTGTCTCTTGATTTTATATAGCTGTTCTTTGAAGAAAAAAGGTGCCTTAGACATTTAAGGATCTTTTGCTCATTTGATGGATTGTCGGGTAGTGGGTAAGAATTCCTGATGCTTTCTTATACACCTAGGGAGACTGTTATAGGTGAACAAAGTATCTGATCAAGGCATTGGTAAATGTTTAGACCCAGAACACCTAGTGTTAGTTTATGGGTGTTAGTTTATGTGGTATTCATTGTGTTACATCCTTAAGAAATATGGGTTCATATTTGTTATCAATTTTAAATATATATATATATATACACACACACACACACACACACACATAAATCAATATGATTTTGATAGAGAGATATCTAATCTGTCTTTATTCTTTTCATATCTTGTATAGTACTGTATGAAATCTCCTTCCTAATTTTTTCCCTCCAAGTCTCTCAGGTTACCCATTAAAATACAGTAAAATGAATTCCAGAAATTGGTTTTTTCCCTATTAGCGGCTTCATGTATTTGATGCTATCTAAAATATTCTCTTTTCTTAGCTCTCCACTCCCTTTCCCCCTTGTTATATAGGAAACATTTAACCAGCTTCTAAATCTAGGATAGTGTAGGTGACAAGAGGTATGATTGCGGACTGGGATTCAAATCTCATATCTCTTTCTGATAACTTGTAAGGTTTGGGAAACACATTAGGAAACCTGGGGTAGGGGTAGATACATACTTACTAGTGTATTTGTCAAGTATTCTTTGGGTTCTTACAGGTCACTGTTATGATGACATCACTTTGTGACTGTATCGATGACTCCTTGTGTGTATATATAGGTTTGTGGGTGTTGAGTATATTTAAACTAAATGATTGCTACATTGCTCTTTGTCTTTTTGTTTATATGTATGGCTTAATGTGTTCATTCATTTTTTTGGGAAGACTGTTTTGAGTGAATCTGCTCATGTAATTTGTCCATTTTTATACTGAAGGTTAAATTTTTAAAATAACTTATTAGTTTTTAGTAATAAATGTAAGACATGTCTATTTTTAAAATTTAAGCATAAAGAGGTATATAAAATAAAAAGTCAAGTCTTCCCTTCATGTCCTGAAGTTCCTTACCTAAATCCCACTCCTTAAGGGAAATAACTAGTAGCAGTTTGCTCTATCTATTCTACCAGACTTTTTTCTATGACAAGTAAAGTTTTAATTTTGACATTGGCTTATTTGCTCAGTTTCTCAAGTAGGACAAGTCTATGTAAAAAAGTTCTTGAAACTGTCTGGAACATTTAAAAAACTGAAATAAAGAACAAAATTCTAAACTTCTGAAAAAATACATATAAATATGTGCTTTTATTGTGCATCATTTTGTTATACCAAAATCTGGAAATAATAGATTTGCAGAGATCTGCCTTCTTTAAGGAGCATTTTTACATCATAATTTACTGTAGTCATCACTTCTGGTTGGTGGCATAAAAACAATTTCCAGTGAGCTCAGTTTGAAAAGCTATTTGTACATTACTGTTCTGACTTCATTAGTTTTATTTACTTGTCTTTATTATTTATTTATTTATTTTTGTCTGCATTGGGTCTTTGTTGCGTGTGGGCTTTCTAGTTGAGGCGAGCGGGGGCTACTCTTCCTTGTGGTGCGTGGGCTTCTCATTGCGGTGGCTTCTCTTGTTGTGGAGCATGGGCTGTAGGCCCACGGGCTTAAATAGTTGTGGCACGTGGGCTCAGTAGTTGTGGCACACGGGTTTAGTTGCTCCGTGGCATGTGGGATCTTCCTGGACCAGGGCTTGAACCCGTGTCCCCTGCATTGACAGGCAGATTCTTAACCACTGCGCCACCAGGGAAGTCCTATTTGTCTTTAAAAAGTAGGATTGTCTGGGGACTTCCCTGGCAGTCCAGTGGTTAGGACTCGGCGCTTTCACTGCCATGGCCAGGGGTTCAATCCCTGGTCAGGGAACTGAGATCCTACAAGCCCTGCGATGTGGCAAGAAAGAAAAGTAGGATTGTTTTATTTTGAAACATATTTGTATACTTTATCAGGGAAGTTGTTTCCTGAGGAGCCCAGGACAATTACAGTTTTCTTATTCTTTTTTGGCTGTTGTAAATATAGGCATACAATCAGCAAATATATAATGCCTGATAAAGGCACATTCTTTCTCAGGATGTAGTGTTGAATATCCTTTCCTTTCTTTGGAATTAAAATAGTCACAGAAGGGGGAAAATGTGGATTTCAAAGAGAGATTCTGCAAAATTATGGTACATTAAAAAAAAACACATCTATTTTAATGGCCTTCAATTATTCTTCGTTCTTAAAAAAAAAAAGATCAGAGTTCTAGGGTCTCAACACTTCCTTCAACTTTTGAAAGAGTTGCCTCAGTAGAGAGATTTGAGTATAGGTGAGATTGAAAGAGGAAGTGTTTGGGACTAAAGGAATTTCAGACTTGTAAAGAACCTAACCACGCCTTCCCTGACATCATCTTCCTGGCATGTGTTATTATAAGTTAACTCCTCAGAGCATCAGCAACCATTCCCTTTGGAAAAAAAGAAAAGGGACTGTGTTTAACTTGGGATAATGTGCCTTCCCCAACGTATTTTGCATAAATTTCTATTTCTTCTTGATTTTAACATATTGAAGACCATATTGGGGCTGGGAGTTGGGGGGAGTGGAGGCAATGATGAGAGTAGAACTGACTGGCAGGCACTGCCAGACTTTCACTCTTTAAGAAGTTTGAGTTACCTGAGATTTTTGGAAGAGTTTACTCAGGAGAGAAGAAAGTAGGAAGCAATACTAGAATTGTTTATACTTCTAACAGGGAGAGAGAATTTTTCTGTGTTTACTACATTTTCATCTAGTTTCCATCAAATCAAATTTAGTAGAACTTTTAAAGTCTAATGTCTCTTGACTGGGGGCAGCTAATAGTTCTGTTATCAGTAATAAAGTTAACTCACTTGGTTAAAGTTTAGTAGTAATGTCTTTCCATTGATTCCTCCTTTTTTTTTTTTTTTAGCTCTATTACACTAACTTATGCCCTCATTACCACAGCAATAAACATCCCGCATGATCTTGTCTCCTATTTCTCCACTCCCTACCCCTTGACCCCAAGTAATTTTATACCTGCTACCAGAATAATCTTCCAACATTCCAGCAGTTTAGTGCTGAGCATTTCTTATATACAAACCTTTAATGGCTGTGTATTACCTGCTAAACAAAGTCCGAATCCTTAGCCCAATACCCACTATTTATCCAGCCTTTCCTTATCTTCCCCACCTCCCCTGCATGATTTCATCACATTGACTCTGCTCTAGCCAGTTGTGTTACCTGCAGTTCTCTGGATATAACCTTTGGTTGTTGGTTTACATTTCTCAACCCATAGGAAAATATGCTGTATAATAAAACAAAAATATAGAAAAGAAACAGGACAAAAGAAAATATAGATTAGAATAGAAAGTCAGGGACTTCCCTGGTGGTCCAGTGGTTAAGACTCTGTGCTTCCAATGCAGGGGACGTGGGTTCGATCCCTGATCGGGGAACTAAGATCCCACGTTCCACGCGGTGCGGCCAAAAAAAAAAGTCAGCTGGAATTAAAATACAGATGTGCAAACCATAGAGTTAATCCTGGAAGATGAAGACTGATGAATAGTCATTGATTTTGTCAGTGTAGAGGTGGTTGGTGACTTTGACATGCAATTTCAGAGCGGGGGAGCAAAAGCAGGGTTGGAGTGGGTTGTTGAGTGAAAGAAGGTAAGGAAGTATAAATGGTATATATAGACTAATCTTTTAAGAACTTTGATTAAGATGAAGAGCAGAACCCAATTTAAAAAATAGGCAAAAGGTCTGAATAGATATTTCTCCAGAGAAGATCTACAAATAGCCATGAAAAGATGTTCAGCATCATTAGCCATCAAGGAATCAAAACCACAGTGAGATACCACTTCACACCCACAAGGATGGCTGTAATCAAAAACACAGATAATAATGTGTGGTGTAATTGGACCCTTATACACTGCTGATGGGAATATAAAATGGTGCAGCTGCTTTGAAAAACAGTTTGGCAGTTCCTTAAAAGGTTAAACACACTCCTAGGTATATACCCAAGAGAAATTAAAACACGTCCACACAAAAACCTGTACGTGATTGTTCATAGCAGCATTATACATAATAGCCCAAAGGTGGAAACAACCCAAATATCCATCAACTGATGAAAGGATAAATAAAATATTATATATACCCATACAATGGAATTTTGGAATTTTATTCAGTGATAAAGTAATAGAGGGACTTCCCTGGTAGCACAGTGGTTAAGAATCCGCCTGCCAATGCAGGGGACACAGGTTCGAGAAGATCCCACATGCTGCAGAGCAACTAAGCCCGTGCGCCACAACTACTGAGCCTGCACTCTAGAGGCCGTGAGCCACAACTGCTGAGCCCACGTGCCACAACTACTGAAGCCTGTGTGCCTAGAGCCCGTGCTCTGCAACAGGAGAAGCCACTGCAATGAGAAGCCTGTGCACAGCAACGAAGAGTAGCCCCTGCTTGCCGCAACTAGAGAAAGCTCGCGCAGCAACGAAGACACAACACAGCCAAAAAAAAAAAAAAAGTAATAGAGTACTGATACATTCTACAAAATGGATGAACCTTGAAAACATTATGTTAGTGAAAGAAGCCACTCACAAAAGAACGCATACATTTGACCCTTGAACAATGCAGGGCTTGGGAAAATCTATGTGTAAGCTATAGTCGATCGTCCATATATACGTGACTCCTCTATATCCATGGTTCTGCATCCTAGGATTCAACCAACAGCAGGTCGTGCTGTACTGTAGTATTTACTATTGAAGAAAATCCACATATAAGTGGACCTGTGCAGTGCAAACCTGTGTTGGTCAAGGGTCAACTGTATTTGATGCTTCCATTTATATGAAATATCCAGAATAGGCAAATCCAGAGAGACAGAAAGCAGATTAGTAGTTGCCTAGGGATGGAGTAGGAGATGGTTGGGGAGGGGGAAAGAGGAGTGACTGGTAATGGGTATTGGGTTTCTTTCTGGGGTAATGAAAATGTTCTAAAATTGACTGTGGTGATAGTTGCACAACTCTGTGATCCAAATACCATTGAAATTATACTTTAAATGGGTTAATTACATGGTATATAAATTATATCTCATAACATTGTTATTTTAAAAGGATGGGGAGCAGAGAAATGAGATAAAGCCTGCAAGAGGATGGTGGTAGTGTTGAGAGAATTTTCTTAAAGATGGGAGATATGGGAGCCAAAATGTAAAAAGAATCATGAGTAATTTGATACTTTCTTTCCAAATATATATGTTCATATTCATATCCCTCCTACTCTCTGATTCTTTTGTCATTGTGCCTCATGTAGTATTCAGCCTCTGATCCTTTTGTTGTTGTTGTTGTTGCTTCCTTTTGGAATGGCCTTTCTGTTCATTTGTTCACTCTACCCACATTCGTTAAATAGCTCCAGAATGCTAGGACCTGGGGCTAAGGCATGATGGTGGCCATTCAAGAGCTCACAGTCAAAACTGTCTTTCAAAACCCTAACTACGCTTTAGAAGTTCAGCTGAAATGTTACCTCTTCTATACAGCTTCTCCTAATCCCTCTACCTCCTAACCCCAAAGGGGACTTTTTTTCTTAGCCTCCATAATATTTTGTACTTCATATGTGGTATTTATATAATTTTACATTGTATTGGAATCATTTAGGTGATTGTCTTATCTTCATTGCCGTAGTGTAAACTCTGTAAAGGTAAAGACAGTGTTGTTCAGTTTATTATCCTCTGAAACACCTGATACAGCATCTTAAGCCTATCTAGTAGATACTTAAAATATATATCCTAATAAATGTAATTAATGTTAGGCATTAAATTAAGATTAAGAAAAGGAAAGCAGCATTGTGTTCTATACAGATTGTGAAATTTCGAAGGGGGTGGGAGGGAGGGATAAATTGGAAGATTGGGATTGACATATATACACCACTGTATATAAAATAGATTACTAATAAGGACCGACTGTATAGCACAGGGAACTCTACTCGATACTGTGGAATGGCCTGTATGGGAAAAGAATCTAAAAAAGATTGGATATATGTATATGTATAACTGATTCACTTTGCTGTACACCTGAAACTAACACAACATTGTAAATCAACTAGACTCCAATAAAAATTTTAAAATAAAATAAAGTTGTGAAATTTGGAGTTAGATCTGAATTTAAATATGGCTTTTGTCACTTATTAGATGTGTGACCCAGTTCCAAGTTTCTTAGGCTCTCTGACCTTGAGTTCTTCATCTTAAAGTACTGATATACTTTATTGGGTTATTTTTGAGGATTGGTAATATTTGTTAATATTTATAATCATATATCAGTATGTAAATAGACTTATTTCTTTTATCAAAAAAAACCCCTTTTTCTTGATGCCATTTCTTCCTCCACCTGCTGCCCCATTTCTCTTCTTCCCTTTATATAAACTATCTGAAAGTGTTGTTTATTCAAGAGTTATATACTAGCTGTCTCCAGTTTATTTCCTTCCATCACTTTTTCTTTTATTATCTTTAATATATTATTTGATAATACAAAAGGTTACATGTAACTCTAAAGCACAATAATAAGAGGAACACCTGTAAGCCCATCTTCCAACTCAAGAACTAGAATCATTGCCTGTAAATTACATATACTTAGGAGTTTCTCCCCATCCCATCCCCTCCCTCCCTCCCTTCTAGAGGTAAACACTCTTTTAAATTTTATATTTATTATTCTATTGCTTTTTTAAAACATAGTTTAAAGTCATGTTTAATTTGCTTGTTTACATTGTTCTAAGTAGTTTATGTATAATTATATATATTATATCATTTAATCCTTATGACAATTTCATTATTATTTTCCCTGTTTCACAGATGAGAAAAAATGAACTACAGAGAGTTTAATAATCACGTTCCTAGTGAATGGCCCAGCTGGGATTTGAACCCAGATAGTTTGGCTCCTAGTCTATGCTCTCAGCCACTACTATATTGTCTTATTGCAATACAGTCTTCTGTTTGTTTCCATTCAGTGTTACATCTTCATGATTAATTCATGTTGTATATAGCTGTTTTATTCATTTTTTCATGTTGTATAATATTTCATTTTGTGAATAAACCATAATTTATCCATTCTCCTGCCAGTGAGCTTTTGGATTAATCCAGGCTTGTTTGTTTTTGCTATTCCTAACATTGATGCTCAGAATATTATCATTTATGTGGTACATTTGTGTAAGAATTTCTTTTGGGTTTATACCTAGGTGTGGGACTGTGCAGTATAGGTATGTGAATGTTCACCTTTAAGAGATAATGCTAGGGAATTCCCTGGCGGACCGGTGGTTAGGACTCTGCACTTCCACTTTAGGGGGCACGGGTTGGATCCCTGGTTGGGAACTGAGATCCTGCATGCTGCACAGCATGGCCAAAAAAGTTAATTAATTAAAAAAGAGATAATGCTAAATTGCTTTCTAAGTATACCACATTTGTTTCCATCAACAGTGTAAAATTTACTGTAGACTCACATCCTCTCTACTTGTTGATAGTGTCACACCTCTCATTTTCTCCTAAGCCTAATCCAGTTAGGCTTTTACTCCCACCACTCCACCAAAACTGCTCTTATGAAGGTCTGCAATGACTTTCATGTTCTTCAGTGGTCAGTTTGTAGCCCTCATCTTACTGTTAATCTATTGTCAACACTTGACACGTTTGGTCACACAATTCCTTGGAATACTTTCTTCATTTGGTTTGCAGACCACCATACCCTCCTGTTCCTCTAGTATCTGTGGCTTTCCTCTTCAGGCTCCTTTGCTGGTTCCTCCCAATTTTCCTGATCTCTAAACCTTGGAGATCCCCAGGACTCAGTCCTTGTTTCTTCTCTATCTACACTTCTTCCTTCATAATTTTATCTAGTCTCGTAGCTTTAAATATCACCCCTATCTAATGGAAAATAGAAACCATGCTTGATCCCATGTCTCCTGCCAGTTACTGTTCCATTTTTCTGATCCCTTTTATAATCCACCTTCTTGAAAAAGTAGTTCCTACCTATAGAATCTCTACTTCATTACATCCTACTCTCTTTTCCTTAGTATTTGTTTTTTTTTTTAAATAAATTTATTTATTTTATTTATTTATTTTTGGCTGCTTTGGGTCTTCGTTGCTGCGCGTGGGCTTCTCTAGTTGTGGTGAGCAGGGGCTACTCTTCTTTGCGGTGCGCGGCCTTCTCATTGCGATGGCTTCTCTTGTTGCAGAGCACGGGCTCTAGGCACGCGGGCTTCAGTAGTTGTGGCATGCAGGCTCAGTAGTTGTGGCTCCCGGGCTCTAGAGCGCAGCTCCGTAGTTGTGGTGCATGGGCTTAGTTGCTCTGCCTCATGTGGGATCTTCCTGGACTGGGGATTGAACCCGTGTCCCCTGCATTGGCAGGCAGATTCTTAACCACTGCGCCACCAGGGAAGCCCGTTAGTACTTGTTTTTTATTTTTAATTGTAAAATATACGTAACATAAAATTTACCATCTTATCCATTTTTAAGTATACAGTATAATAGTGTTAAGAACGTTTACATTGTGCAACCAGTCTCTAGTAGAACTCTTTTCATCTTGTGAAACTGAAAATCTACAGCATTAAACAACTTCCCATTCTCCCCTCCCCACAGCTTTTGGCAACCACTATTCTATGTTCTGTTTTTATGAATTCTCTAAGTACCTCATATAAGTGTAATCATACAGTATTTGTCTTTTTGTGATTGGCTTATATCACTTAGCATAATGTCCTCAAGGTTCATCCATGTTGTAACGTATGTCAGAATTTCCCTGCTTTTTTCTTCTTTAATTATTATTTTATTTTTTTATTTTTGACTACATTGGATCTTCGTTGCTGCGCATGGGCTTTCTCTAGTTGCGGCGAGCGGAGGCTACTCTTTCTTGTGGTGCAGGGGCTTCTCATTGCGGTGGCTTCTCTTGTTGTGGAGCACGGGCTCTAGGCTCGTGGGCTTCAGTAGTTGTGGCACATGGGCTCAGTAGTTGTGGCTTGCGGGCTCTAGAGTGCAGGCTCAGTTGTTGTGGCGCACAGGCTCTGCAGCATGTGGGATCTTCCCGGACCAGGGCTCGAACCCGTGTTCCCTACATTGGCAGGCGGATTCTTAACCACTGCGCCACCAGGGAAGCCCCAGAATTTCCTTGGCTTTTTAAGGCTGAATAATATTACGCTGAATGTATTTACTTTTTTTTTTTTTTTTTGGCCACACCGCATGTCTTATGGGATCTTAGTTCCCCAACCAGAGATTGAACCCGGGTCCACAGCAGTGAAAGCCCGAGTCTTAACCACTGGACTGCCAGGGAATTCCCACATTGAATGTATATACCACATTTTGTTTATCCATTCATCTGTGAGAGATACTTGAGTTGCTTCCATCTTTTGGCTGTTGTGAATAATGTTGCTATGAACATGGGTGTATAAATATCTCTTCAGACTCTGCTTTCAATTCTTTTGGGTATATTCCCAGAAGTGGAATTGCTGGATCATATGGTAATGCTATTTTTAATTTTTTGAGGAATTACCACATTGTTTTCCTTAACGGCTGTACCATTTTACATTCCCACCAACAGTGCACAAGTTCTGATTTCTCCAAATCCTTGCCAACACTTATTTTCTGTTTTTTTTTTTTGATGGTAGCCATCCTAATGGGTGTGAGAGGGTATTTCATTATGGTTTTGATTTGCGTTTGTCTAATGATTAGTGATGTTGAGCATCTTTTCATGTGCTTATTGGCCATTTGTATATTTTCTTTGGAAAAAATTTAAGTCCTTTGCCCATTTTTTAAAATGGGATTGTTTGTTTTTTGTTACTGAGTTGTAGAGTTCTTTATATATTTTGGCTATTAACTCCTTATCAGGTATACAATTTGCAAGTATTTCTTTTTTTTTCAAGGAATGAATTTTTTTTTAAATCTCTTTTAAATTTATTTATTTATTTATTTATTTATTTATTTATTTATTTATTTATTTATTTTTGGCTGCTTTGGGTCTTCGTTGCTGCGCGTGGGCTTTCTCTAGTTGTGGCGAGCGGGGGCTACTCTTGGTTGTGGTGTGCAGGCTTCTCATTGAGGTGGCTTGTCTTATTGCAGAGCACAGGCTCTAGGCACGCAGGCTTCAGTAGTTGTGTCACGTGAGCTCAGTAGTTGTGGCTCGCAGGCTCTAGAGTGCAGGCTCAGTTGTTGTGGTGCACGGGCTTAGTTGCTCTGCAGCATGTGGGATCTTCCTGGACCAGGGCTTGAACCCTGCATTGGCAGGCGGATTCTTAACTACTGTGCCACCAGGGAAGTCCCTAGGAATGAATTTTTATAAACAAGTTCTACAATGAAAAGGAAACAGCATCTGTTTTTTTAAATTAACTAATTAATTTTTATATTTGGCTGCGTTGGATCTTTGTTGTTGCACGCCGGCTTTCTCTAGTTGCGGTGAGCGGGGGCTACTCTTCGTTGTGGTGCGCAGGCTTCTGATTGCACTGGCTTCTCTTGTTGTGGAGCATGGGCTCTAGGCATGTGGGCTTCAGTAGTTGTTGCACACGGGCTTAGTAGTTATGGCTCGTGGGCTGTAGAGCACAGGCTCAGTAGTTGTGGTAGACGGGCTTCGTTGCTCTGCGGCATGTGGGATCTTCCCGGACCAGGGCTCAAACCCGTGTCCCCTGCATTGGCAGGTGGATTCTTAATCACTATCACACCAGGGAAGTCCCGGAAACAGTATCTTGATACGTAAAAGTTTTGTTAAACAAGGTTTTAAAATTTTTAAATCAGAAAGTGTTTAAGACTAAATTCTCAAATGTTCAAATAAAAACAAAAAGCAACCTATACAATTTCAACAATAAAATGTGTCCTTGTGCACTTGTCTTGGGCACTTTGAAAATGTTAAAATTTTAGAAGTTTGAGTGATAGAGACAGCACTTAAAGGTTTTGTGAACCATTTTTTTCCCAAAAAAAGTATACTTTCAGTAAAGTATTTTACCATTTTATCTGACCATGCATTTACATTTTTTTTCTTCCTGGATAAGGGGATTTACATTAACACTGTATTTTTACTGTAAAAAAAAAAATTTAGAGATATTTAACTTCCTAAGTGGCGTCAGTCATACATCAAACATGATTTAATGAGCAAATTCTAAAATTTTATAATGAAATAGCACATGTAGATGTATACTTGTATGTTCAGTTATGGTAACGTTCCAAATTATGTCACAGAACTTACACTTAAGTTCTCTAAGAAGTTAAATAATACGATTTATCCCGAAACTTTACCAAAAAGCTTTCTGAAATGTTAGTAAAATGAATCACTGAAGTTACATTTTCTCATTTATTAACAAAATACTGAGTCATTTAAGACTATCAACTTGAATGTTTTCCATTATATACACCAAAAATCTGATTCACTAACAAGAAACTTCTTGCAGTACAAAAAGATAACAGATAATTAAAATATTTGCTCCATAATACAGCTAATCCATATAATACATCCCTTCCTCAACTGTCTAAAGTGATTAGGAATTGTCGCACCTTCGTTTGCATAAAACCCTTTCCTCCTCTTAAAACCCTGAGGTGAAAGGTTATTAATGTAATAAAACTAGAACCACAATTCTTCTCATTTCTGTATTGGACTGCTGTTAGGTTTTAAAAATTTTATAAAGAAATGTGGCGACTTGTAAAGCTGTTCTATACAGTTTTTTAAGAAAACAGTCCCAGACAAACGTAACAAAAAGGGCCTAGAGTGACCCTATGAAAACATCCTTTTATCACTTGTTAGTGTCGAGATGAGCACCATTTTCCTTCTCTACCACTCTTCTGTTATCATAGTCATGGCTCCAGCCATCGTGATTCCTGTCTTAATAGAAGAAATCATCTCTGTTTTCTCTGTAATGATGGTCAGACCCATGATCAGTGGTGTAACACTGTTTACGGCTATAATGTCTATCCGCCATGTAGGAATGAGAATTCTCTCTGACTTCTGTGATAATGGTGTATCTTGGCACCACTGGGAGCTTGAAGGCTGGTTAAAAGTATGATTATGTGGGGGACTTCCCTGGTGGCACAGTGGTTAAGAATCAACCTGCCAGTACAGGGGACACGGGTTCGATCCCTGGTCCGGGAAGATCCCACATGCCACAGAGCAACTAAGCTCGTCTGCCACAACTACTGAGCCCTCGTGCCACAACTACTAAAGCCCGTGTGCCTAGAGCCTGTGCTCTGCAACAAGAGAAGCCACTGCAATGAGAAGCACGTGCACCACAAGGAAGAGTAGCCCCCACTCGCCACAACTAGAGAAAGCCCGCGCGTAGCAGTGAAGACCCAACGCAGACAAAAATAAATAAAAAAATCTTTTAAAAAGTGTGATTATATGACTGAACTGATGGGGAAAATCCTGATTGATCCAGATATGGAGAACCAAATTTCCCTCCATGTGACATCTGTCTAAAAACACTGTTCATCACTGCTTGTCTCTGAAAATTATCTGAAGAAGAGAAAGATCTTTGAATTATCTGTGGTGATGGAGTCATTTTAGCTCCTTTTTTACCTATTAGGAGATGTGGAAGTAGGGCTTGAATTTCCAACACAATGCTGGGGATATGACAAACTGACTTCCTGTGAGGCATGGTTACTTCCTGATCTAATCTGAATTTTGATGGGCCTTCCAAAAAGCTTGATTTGTAAAGTAGATTCATGGCATAAGGAACAGATACTTTACGTTTGAAATTCACAAACGCAAACTGCTTTGGTTTACCATCCTTATCTTTTGGAATTTTCACTTTTATTACTGGCCCAGCCTGGTGAAAAAGCTCAAAAAGGAGCTCCTCTGTGACTTTTGTTTCAAGGTTACCCACAAAGAGAGTGTGATTTGCTTTGGCTTGCAAATATTTTCTTATATTCTGTAGGCTGCCTTTTTACTCTGTTGATTGTGTCCTTTGAAGCATGGAAGTTTTAAATATGGATATAGTCCAATTTATCCATTTTTTTCTTTTGTTACCTGTGCTTTTGGTGTCATATCCAAGAAATTGCCAAGTCCAATCTCATGAAGCTTTTCCCCTATGTTTTCTTCCAAGATGTTTAGGTCTTTGATCCATTTTGAGTTAATTTTTGTATAAGGGTAATTTTTTACCCTTACAGTGTAAGGTAAGGGTCCAATTTCATTCTTTTGCAGGTAGATATCCAGTTTTTCCAATACCATTTGTTGGAAAGACTGTTCTTTTCTCATTGAGTGGTCTTGGCACCCTTGTCAAATCATTTGACCATATGTGCAAGGGTTTATTTCTGGCTCTCTACTGTGTCCCATTGGTTAGTATGTCTGTCTTTATACCAGTACCACACTGTTTTGATTACTATAGCTTTGTAATAATTTTTGATATGAGAAAGTTTGAGACTTCCAGCTTTGTTCTTCTTGTTCAAGATTTGGCTATTCAGGGTACATTGAGATTCCAAATGAGTTTTAGGATGGAAGTTTTTAGTTCTGTAAAAAAACCCACAACATTGTTTTTCATTTACTTGTGCCTCCTTCCATTTCTTTCAGCAGTGTTTTGTGGTTTTCAATGTACAGATCTATCACCTCCTTGTTTACTTTATTCCTAAGTATTTTATTATTTTTGATGCTATTTTAAATGGATTTTCTTTATTTCTCTTTCAGATAGTTTGTGTATAGAAATAAAACTGATTTCATTGTTGGTGTATAGAAATGGAACTGACTTTTGTATGTTCGATTTTGTATCCTGAAACTTTTTTTTAAAATTAATTAATTAATTAATTTTTGGCTGCATTGGGTGTTCGTTGCTGCACGTGGGCTTTCTCTAGTGTGGCGAGCAGGGACTATTCTTCGTTGAGGTGCACAGGTTTCTCATTGCAGTGGCTTCTCTTGTTGCAGAGCACAGGCTCTAGGTGCACGGGCTTCAGTTGTTGTGGCTCATGGGCTCTAGAGCACAGGCTCAGTAGTTGTGGCACACGAGCTTAGTTGCTCTGCGGCATGTGCGATCTTCCTGGACCAGGGCTTGAACCTGTGTCCCCTGCATTGGCAGGCAGATTCTTAACCACTGTGCCACCAGGGAAGTCCCTGTATCCTGAAACTTTATGGAACTTGTTTATTAGGCCTCACACTTTTTTGATGGAGTCTTTAGAATTTTCTGTATACAAAATCATGTCATCAGCAAACAGACAATTTTACTTCTTCCTTTCCAATTTGGATGCCTTTATTTCTTTTTCTTGCCTAATTGCTCTGGCTAGGACTTCTAGTATTATGTTGAATAGGAGTGGTCAGAATGTTCACCCTTTTCTTGTTCTTGATCTTAAAGGAAAAGCTTTCAGACTTTCACTGTTGAATATGATATAAGCTGTGGGCGTGTCATATATGGCCTTTATTATGTTGAAGTATGTTCCTTCTGTACCCAATTTATTGAGTATTTTTATCATGAAACAATGTTGAATTTTGTCAATTGCTTTTTCTGCATCTATTAGGATTATCATGATTTTTGTTGTTTTGTTAATGTGCTATATCACATTTATTGATTTGTGTATACTGAACCATCCTTGCATCTCAGGGATAAGTCTCACTTGATCATGGTGTATGATCCTTTTAATGTGCTGTTGAATTTGTTTTGCTAGTATTTTTTTGAGAATTTTTGCACTTATATTCGTCACGGATGTTGGTCTGTTGGTCTGTTGTTTTATTTTAATGTCATCATCTGGCTTTGGTACCAGGTTAATGCTGGTCTCGTTAAATGAGTTTGGAAGTGTTCCCTCTTCTTCATTTTTTTGGAAGAGTTTGAGAAGAATTGATGTTAATTCTTCTTTAAATGTTTGGTAGAATTTACTTGTGAAGCTATCTAGTCCTGGAGATTATCAATCTCCTTACTTATTAGTCTGTTCAGATTTTCTGTATTTTTATTATTAAGACTTGGTAGATTGTATGTTTCTAGGAATTTATTCATTTCTTCTAGGTTGTCCAATTTGATGGCATATGATTGTCCATAGCAGTGTCTTATGATCCTTTGTGTTTCTGTGGTATCAGTTGTAATGTCTCCTCTTTCATTTTTAGTGTTATTTCTTTGAGTCCTGTCTCTTTTTTTCTTGGTAAATCTAGCTAAAGGTTTGTCAATTTAATCTTTTAAAAAAAACTAACAGTTTTCCATTGTTTTTCTATTCCTGATTTCATTTATTTCTGCTCTGATCTTTGTTATCTCCTTCTTTCTGCTAACTTTGGGCTTAATTTGTCCTTTTTCCAGTTCCTTTGGGTTGTTTATGTGAGATCTTTTTTTTTTCTTCTTCTTAATGTAGGCAGTTATCACTCTAAACTTCCCTCTGTGCTCTATTTTTGCTGCATCCCATAAGTTTTGGTATGTTGTGTGTCCATTTTTGTTTGTTTCAAGATATTTTTTGATTTTATCTTTGACCCATTGGTTGTTCAGGAATGTGTTGTTTAATTTCCACATATTCGTGAATTTTCCAGTTTTCCTTCTGTTATTGATTTCTGGTTTATACCATTTTGGTCAGAAAAGATACTTGATATGATTACAGTATTTTTAAATTTACTGAGACTTGTTTTGTGACCTGATGTGCTCTATCCTGGAGAATGTTCCAGGTGCACTTGAGAAGAAGGTGTGTTATGTTGTTTTTAGATGGAAGGTTCTGTATATGTCTGTTAGGTCCATTTGATCTAAAGTATAGTTCGAGTCCATTGTTTCTGTATTGATTTTCTGTCTGGGTGATCCATTCATTATTATTATTATTTTTTTTTTATATTTTTTCTTTTCGTCTTTCTTTGTTTTTATCTTTTCTTATTTTTACAAACCCTTGTGTCGAGGGCTGACTTTCGATCCATTCATTATTGAAAGTGGGTTATTGAAATCCTCTGCTATTACTGGATTGTCTGTTTCTCCCATCAGATCTGTTAATATTTGCTCAATATTTTAGGTGCTCTGATGTTGTGTATATACACATTTACAACTGTTACATTCCCTTGATGCATTGACCCTTTCTTATCATTATGTAATGACTTTCTTTGTCTCTTGTTACAGTTTTTGACTTAAAGTTCTTTTTTCTGATATAACTATAGTTATCCTTGCTTTCTTTTGGTTTCCATTTGTGTGGAATATCTTTATCCAACCCGTCACCTTGTTCTTATGTGTGTCCTTGTAGTAAATGAGTCTTCTGCAAACAGCATAAACGTTAGACCTTGTTTTTTATCCATTCAGCCACTCTGTGCCTTTTGATTGGAGAATTTAATCCATTTACATTTAAAGTAAATATAACTAGGTAAGGAATTATTATTGCCCTCTTGTTAATTGTTTTCTGGCTGTCTTGTAGTTCCTCTCTTCCTTTCTTCCTCTCTTACTGTCTTGCTTTATGAATTGATGATTTCTGATAGTGGTATACTTTGATTCCCTTCTCTTTATCTTATGTATATCTGTTATAGGTTTTTGTTTTGTGGTTACCCTCAGGCTTACTTGAAACATCTTATAGATGTAACAGTCTATTTTAAGCTGATAACAGCTTAACTTTGATTGCATATGAAATCTACCCTTTTACCCCACCCCCATTTTATGTTTTTCATGTCACAATTTACATTTTATATTGTGTATCCATTAACAAATTATTGTAGCTATAGCTATTTTAATACTTTTGTCCTTTAACCTTTATACTAGAGTTAAGTGGTTAATACCACCACATTACAGTACCAAACTATTCTGAATCTGACTGTATGTTTACCTTTACCAGTGTGTTGTATATTTTCATATGTTTTCGTGTTACTAGTTAACATCCTTTCTTTTCAGATTGAAGAACTCTTCAGCATTTCTTGTTAAGGCAGGTCAAGTGGTGGTGAACTCTCTCAGCTTTTGTTAGGGAAAGTCTTTATTTTACCTTCACTTCTGAAGGACAACTTTGCTGGGTAAAGTATTCTTGTTTTGCTTTTTTTTTTCTTTCAGCATTTTGAATATATCATCCCATTCTCTGCTGACCTGCAGGATTTCTGCTGAGAAATCTGCTCATAGCCTTATGGAGGCTCTGTTGTATGAGAGACATTTTTTTTTTTTCTAACTGACTTTTAAAAAAATTTTATTTATTTATTTATTTATTTATGGCTGTGTTGGGTCTTCGTTTCTGTGCAAGGGCTTTCTCTAGTTGCAGCAAGTGGGGGCCACTCTTCATCGCGGTGCGCGGGCCTCTCACTATCGCGGCCTCTCTTGTTGCGGAGCACAGGCTCCAGACGCGCAGGCTCAGCAATTGTGGCTCACGGGCCTAGTCGCTCCGCGGCATGTGGGACCTTCCCAGACCAGGGCTCGAACCTGTGTCCCCTGCATTGGCAGGCAGATTCTCAACCACTGTGCCACCAGGGAAGCCCCTCCAACTGACTTTTAAATTCTCTCTTTGTCTTTGATTTTAGATGGTTTTACTATAATGCATCTTGGAGAAGGTCATTTTGGATTGAAACTTTGGAGTGAGCTATTAGCTTAATGAACTTGGATGTCCACATCTCTCCCCACATTTGGGAAGTTTTCAGCCGTTATTTCTTTGAATAAGCTTTCTACCCCTTTCTCTCTCTCTTCTTCTGCAACTCCAGTAGTACGTAGATTGTTTCTGTTGTTATGCCCCATAAGTCCCATAGGCTTTCTTCATTGCCTTTCATTCTGGTTTTTGTTTGTTTGTTTGTTTTCCTTCTGGCTGGATAAATTCAAATGATCTCTCTTCAGGCTCCCTGATTCTTTCTTCTGCTTGCTCTAGTCCATAGTACTTTTAAGTTGCCCAATCCAACTAGTGTTTTGTTTGTTTGTTTTTTAGTTTTTATCTTACATAACCTCTTAGTGGCATTGCTGGAGTTGACTATTTCCCATTTCTTTTTTTTGCCCCCATTTCTTGAAACTGTCTTTTGTTGCCTCAGATAACACAACCTTCTTGGGTCTTGCCCTTTTGCCCTCCTCTTTTGACCTCCTTGTCAGTTACTCTACTCAATTTCTGAGTGTTTATATTTCTTCAGGCTTTCTTGCCTTCTTTCTAAATATACTTTATTCCTAGATTTCACTTATTACTATGCTAACAGATTTACAGATAATTGCTAGACCAGACTTCTCCTCTGTGTATCCAACTGCTTAATTGATATTTTTTTCCTAGAAATCTCACAGGTTATTAAAATTAATATATTCAAAATGTAATGATTGCTTTGCAGTCCTCAAATTGGCTCTCCCCTCCATCTCTACAGCATTAGTGAATGATACCATCATCCATCCAGTTACTCAAGCTAGACACTGTACTTTCCTGTATCTAATTTATAAGCAAGTCCTTTGATTCTACCTATAAACTACACCTCAGATCTTTCCATTTCTCTCCATCTTTACAGCCATCTCTCCAGTTATAGACTATATTGTCTCTTGTTTGGACTATTACAGTGGCCTCCTAATTGAGCTTGCCATTTCACCCCCTGCCTCGCTCTTATTTATTCTTCCCATAGTAGCCAGAGTCATATTTTCAAAACATAGATCAGATCTTATAACTTCTCTCTTGCATAAAATTATTCACTGACTGTCTATTGTATTGAATGAAAGCCAAGTACTTTAACACAGCCTGGAAGGTTCTGCCTACCCCTCCATCCTTCATTACACTCCAGCTTCACTGGCCTTCTGTTTCGTTCAGATTCAGTTGAAAATCTCACTTTGTGTCTTTTGCCCATTTCTCTTTCTGGAATGATCTTTTATTTCATTTTCTGAATGGCTAGTTTCTGCTCATCCTTGAAGTCTCACTTACATGTCACCTTTCTGACTATACTAACTAAAGTAGGTCACAGCCTTCTGTTCTTTTTTTTTCCTAGCCCATTTATCACACTGGGTAATTATACAATTACTTTGTGATTATTTGATTAATGGCTATATCTCTACTAAACACTGAATTCTGTTAGGACCAAGACCATCTCTAGTCTTTGTCTTAGACCATCTTTAGCTTGGCATTTTGTCCTTGCTATCAGACATAGTGCCTGGTACTCTAAATCGGGCATTAAGTATTTATTGATTGAATGGATGCAAGCTCCTTTTATATTTCAGGCACTATAAGAGCTTTATATGTATTTATTTTAATCCCCACACTAATCCTATTACATAGATGCTGTTACTGTCTGCATTTTGCAGGTAAGGTTAAGCAACTTACACAAAGTCACAGGCTAGTACGTGGCAACACTAGAATTAAACTATAGTCTTTGATTTTTGAGCCCTTGTGTTTTGACCCCTTTCTGCTAGTTAATGGGCTCTATAGTCAAGAAATATACTTTTGAAAAAACATTTAGTAAACATTGATTCATTGCCTACTCAATTGCTAAATGAATAGTGAATAACTGAGTGCTTATATCAAAACTGAATCTGATTTTTCCTCATTTGTGAAATAAAGGTCTTACATTATAAATGAAAATGATTTTCTTTGTTGTCCCAAATTGAATTATTACTAAATCATTATTTTACAATTATAGAATTTGTAAACTGGTAGGGCCAGGCACACTAACATTTTACCCTGGCCTCCATTTCAACTACCAAAGGAAATACTTGCCTAGCCCTTAAAGACTGCTGGGGTTTGTGGGTTTCAGTTTGAAGCACCCTTCTTCCTCCACTCCAGTTGAGAAATAAGAAGAAAGTTTGACAAATGGAAATAAAAACAACAATTTTATTACTGATAACACTAATATTCAAGAAGGTAGCTTGTATCTGTGGGCCAGTGGATTTTCTAATACTGCCAGAATTAGACAGATTTCTCCACCTAGGTGCAAGCAGTGATCAAAACCAAACCAAACAGAAACTACAGACTTCCCCTGTGGGGCAACCCCTGTGAAACCTCAGCAGTGTGTAAGGTAGCAAAGCTGAGTGTGTGCTCCCTTCAGGCAGCTGAACCCCCAGAGCGAAAGAGGACAGAGCTGTGCTGCTGCTTCTAGAGCTGCCTGCACAGCAGGAGCGATATGCTGATGTCTGTCCCTCTACACTGAAGGGAGCAGTGGAGTGGGCAGTGTTTTCCCCAGGGAAAATGATGATCAGATTCCTCAGTTTAGTTCCATTTTCGCCTATCAGACCAGTGCTTAAATCTAGTAGATTTTTTGATGACTGAGGTAAAATGATAAGCTGAGTTTCTTTACCTGTTTTTTTTTTTTCTTCTTTTTGACCACACTGAGTGTCCTGTGGGATCTTAGTTCCCTGACCAGGGATGGAACTCACGCCCCCTGCAGTGGAAGCGCAGAATCTTAACCACTGGACCACCAGGGAAGTCCCTCTTTACCTGTTTTCTGGTGTCATTTTAGACTGTTGATTTGAACACATTTTAGAAATTGATCTCTTAAAAAAATAATTGGAGCTAATTGTTGACCTTGCTTATAGTTCGTGAAAGCCATTGCTGTCCCTGTGTTTAGAGAAACAGCAATGGAAAGAATGCGGACTTGGGAACCAGATGATCCTCAGTCAAAAATAAGATTCTACTACTTATTAATTATGTAAACTTGGGAAAGAAAGAACTCCTCTGAACCTTAGTTTCCATATCAATAAAAATGAAAATGGAGGGAATTCCCTGGCGGTCAGTCCAGTGGTTAGGACTCAGTGGCACTTTCACTGCCATTGGCCTGAGTTTGATCCCTGGTTGGGGAACCAAGATCCCGCAAGCCATGCAGCATGGACAAAAAAAAAGAGAAAAGAAAATAAAATGGAAATTATACCTATCTTTTTTTTTTTTTTTTTTTAATATAAGGACTTTAGACTTTTTTTTTTTTTTTTTAAACAGAGTCACACGTTTATAGCTACTTTATTTATTTATTTATTTATTTATTTTGGCTGTGTTGGGTCTTCGGTTTGTGCGAGGGCTTTCTCCAGTTGCGGCAAGCGGGGGCCACTCTTCATCGCGGTGCGGGGACCGCTCTTCATCGCGGTGCGCGGGCCTTTCACTATCGCGGCCCCTCCCGTTGCGGGGCACAGGCTCCAGACGCGCAGGCTCAGTAGTTGTGGCTCACGGGCCCAGGCACTCCGTGGCATGTGGGATCTTCCCAGACCAGGGCTCGAACCCGTGTCCCCTGCATTAGCAGGCAGATTCTCAACCACTGCGCCACCAGGGAAGCCCTATACCTATCTTATTATCTTTTTTTTTTTTAAACCTCCACCTTCCTACTTTCTAAATTTCTCTTCTACTGTCTCTTTTATTTATTTATTTATTTATTTTAATTTTTTTATTTTTGGCTGCATTGGGTCTTCGTTGCTGCGTGCGGGCTTTCTCTAGTTGCGGCGAGTGGGGGCTACTCTTCGTTGTGGTGCGCGGGCTTCTCATTGTGGTGGCTGCTCTTGTTGTGGAGCACGGGCTCTAGGCGCATGGGCTCAGTAGTTGTGACTCACCGGCTCTAGAGTGCAGGCTCAGTAGTTGTGGCACACGGGCTTAGTTGCTCCGCGGCATGTGGGATCTTCCCGGACCAGGGCTTGAACCCATGTCCCCTGCATTGGCAGGTGGATTCTTAACCACTGTGCCACCAGGGAAGCCCTCATTATCTTCTTTGTAAATATTATATTAGATAACAAAATCCTATGGGGCCTGGACTATGGTAAGTAGCCAACATTTGTTATTTTCCCTTCCCTTTGCCTGAGAAAAAGATAATAAAATAAAAGGTCAATTGACTATTGAGATTAACATCAGTAGTCACTAGAGAAGCTACATTGTTACTAGGAAGTTTTGTTTTGATTTTACATTTTTATGTCATTGTTCTGTTTTTGCATTCCATCTTGTGCCTTTTGAAGGCCAGCCTTTTCTCCCATTTTGCATTTCTTCATAGCATCTCCACATGCTACATATTAGATACAATAAATAATTGTTCAGTTATAGATTCTTTTTTCTATTCTCCAAATAGTACCTACTTAATAAATTTTTTTTCAAAAACAAACAACTTTTTATTGACATATAGTTGACTTGTAATGTTGTGTTAGTTTCAGGTATACAGCACAGTGATTCAGTTATACATATATATGTATTCTTTTTCAGATTCTTTTCCATTATAGGTTATTACATGATACTGAATATAGTTCCCTGTGCTATACAGTAGGTCCTTGTTGTATTATTTTATATATAGTAGTGTGATTTATTTTATATATAGTAGCATGTATCTGTTAATCACAGACTCCTAATTTATCCCTCCCCCACCCCCTTTCCCCTTTGATAACCATAGGTTTTCTATGTCTCTGAGTCCATTTCTGATTTGTAAATAAGTTCATTTGTATCATTTTTTAGATTCCACATATCAGTGATATCATATGATATTTGTCTTTCTCTGTCTGGCTTACTTCACTTAGTATGATAATCTCCAGGTCCATCCAGATGGTTGCAAATGGCATTGTTTCATTCTGTTTTATGGCTGAATAATATTCCATTGTACATATATATACTGAATCTTCTTTATCCATTCATGTGTTGATGGACATTTAGGTTGCTTCCATGTCTTGGCTATTGTAAATACTGCTGCTGTGAACATTGGGGTGCATATATCTTTTTTTTTTTGGCCACGCTGCGTGGCATGCAGGATCTTAGTTCCCCAACCAGTGATCAAACCTGTGCCCCCTGCATTGGGAGCATGGAGTCTGAACCACTGGACTGCCAGGGAAGTCCCCTATATCTTTTTTTTTAAATAAAATTTGCCATCTAAACCATTGTTTAAAAATTTTATTTATTTATTTTTGGCTGTGTTGGGTTTTCGTTGCTGCGTGCGGGCTTTCTCTAGTTGCAGTGAGTGGGGGCTACTCTTCATTGCAGTGCATGGGCTTCTCATTGTGGTGGCTTCTTTTGTTGAGGAGCACAGGCTCTAGGAGTGCGGGCTTCAGTAGTTGTGGCACGTGAGCTCAGTAGTTGTGGCTTGCGGGCTCTAGAGTGCAGGCTTAGTAGTTGTGGTGCATGGGCTTAGTTGCTCTGCGGCATGTGGGATCTTCCTGGACCGGGGCTCGAACCCGTGTCCCCTGCATTGGCAGGCAGATTCTTAACCAGTGTGCCACCAGGGAAGCCCCCCCACCCCATATCGTTTTGAATTAGTTTTCTCTGGATATATGCCCAGGAGTGGGATTGCTGGATCATATGGTAACTCTAATTAAATGGTTTTTGAATGGGTTAATTTTTATGCTGGTACAAACATAAGAATTTCCCTGACAAATAAATTGCAAGAAATAGGGGACTTCCCTCGTGGTCCAGTGGTTAAGACTCCGCGCTCCCAATGCAGGGGGCCTGGGTTCAATCCCTGGTTGGGGAACTGAGATCCCACATACCACAACTAAGCCCGCGCACCGCAACTACTGAGCCCATGAGCTCTAGAGCCCGCGCGCCATAGCTAGAGAGCCTGCGCGCCGCAAGGAAGACCCAGCACAGCCTAAATAAATAAATAAATAAATAAATTTTAAAAATTCTTAAAAAAAAACTGCAAGAAATAGGAATGCATAGGGAACCTGTCGATTAAAAGATGTGTCAGACATAGCAACCAGTGACAGTATATGGACCTTACTTGGATCCTATTTCAAACAAATAAACTGGCGAATTCCCTGGAGGTCCAGTGGTTAGCACTCCATGCTTTCACTGCCAAGGGCCTGGGTTCAATCCCTGGTCAGGGAACTAAGATCCCACAAGCCGCATGGTGTGGCCAAAAAAAAAAAAAATCAAATAAACTGTAAAACAAAACAAAACAATTCTGACATACATAGGACAATTGGAAATTTTAACTCTATTTTATAAAATTAAGGAATTATTAATTTTTAGATGATATAGAGTTGTTTGGGTTTATATTTTTTTAAAAGAGATTTTTCAGAGCTACATGCTGAAATATTTTGTAATGAAATTATATATTTGGTATTTGCTTTGAAATAATATGGGAGGTAAGGAAATAGGTGGAGTTACAAATGAAGCAAGTTTGTCCATGAATAATTGTTAAAGCTAAGTGATAAATGTGTAGGGATTCATTATACTCTTCTTTTGCCTTTGTATGTTTTACATAATTAAAAGTAAAAAAAGTTATTCTTATTAAACTTTGCTTCCCGTCCTCTGAACCAGGACTCTCTTTTTTTTTTTTTAATAGGTTAAGATATGAGCAACGTTAATACCACAGCCAGGCTAATTATTACTTAAGGATATCATTGAATGCAACTGTCAGGAGTAAGCCTAAGCAAAGATAGAGAAGAAGGAAAAAAATGGAGGAAGAATGGAAAAGAGTAAGAGAGAGGATGGAGACTAGAGAAAGGGAAAGAAGTGAGGGGTAGTAGAGGGTTGCCTCTAAGCTATAAGTCTCTTATTCTCATTCTAAATTTTCTTCCAATTTCACCTCCAAAGGATACCAGAGGTAAGTAGGAACCTGAGATTCTGCTCTGTAAGTTCTGTCAAAACTGTTTTGTAATAAGGAGAAAGAAAAATCGCTGTTTTGTTTTAATATATCAGCCTAAAAGAACAGGGATTTCCCCCTTTTCTATATTCTTTATGGATTAAATATACTGTAGCTATTATGTAAATAGTATATCTTTATGTGGCTATGGGTACTGGACCTTGCAAAAATTCTTACATAAGCTTCCACATTACTATCCAGGAATTAGATAGAACTTATAAAACTTTCTCTTCCTCTTTTGGAGACCTTATCACTTTGTTTATAGTTTGGTATTCAGTTCTTACTTTGGCAATCAATCCTCACCTCCACCCCTTACCTTCGACTTCTGCCCCATTCCCAATTGTAGTTTAAGACCATGAGTTTGATAAACTAGGTTAACACTTTCCCAAGGACTAGTTCTGTTCAAATCACTGTCTTTTTTGAGATTCAGAGTATGTTAGGAACTATGAGAGCATGGGTCCAGGAGTCAGGCTGTATGGACTCAAGTGTTTTAACATTCTATCCTAGTTTTAAAAAATTAGTATGTCAGACCTTGAAACTTTTTCTTTTGTTTTTAAATAGATAATAGATGTATGGACTTGGTATAAAATATAAAAGGTTCAAAAAGTCTGTTTTCACCCCATATTTCATATACCTAGTTCGTCTTTTTAGCGGCCAACATTATTAACCGTTTCTTGTGAATCTTTCTAGATGTATTTCTATGTATATTATATCAGACTTTGAAAAATTATATCCGCAGTTCTTTGTGACTTGTAAAAAGCAGACTAGAGGGACTTCCCTGGCGGTCCAGTGGTTAAAACTCCACGCTTCCAATGGAGGGGATGCGGGTTCAATCCCTGGTTGGGGAACTAAGATCCCACATGCCCTGTGGCGTGGCCAAAAAAAAGGCAGACTAGAATAAGGATTACACTTTATATACCTAACGTAATGCTAGGTGGTTGCATATATACATTTTATTTTGATCTGAAAATAGACTAGGCATGTATACCTTCCATATTCTTTGGTTAGGTTACTTTCTTCAGGTGTGTAGTATTGCCAGTGTTTATTGTTTGGTGAATCAAAAATATTTCTATAATGATCACAGGAGCAGAATCTTTTCATTACTTTGAGATTTTAGGCCTTGATAAAACCAGATCCCTAATCTACCAATCTGGGAATTCTTTGTATAGGTAGTATAAGGGTGAGGAAGAGGAGTGCTGGTGTTTCCTGACTTCCTATGGGTTTGTGATCTCTGTATTTCTGACCACAATAAAATTGTGTCAGATAATGAAAATAGGGTAAATGACAAGGTAGGGTAAAATAAACTATAGGCAGGCATTATCTTTTCCTATATATTTTCTCTGAGGCAACTTTATTGTGGAAGAGAGGCACATATACTTCTCTGCAAGCTCTGAAGCTCCAATGATGCTGTTATTCTTTTTCACTTTGCAACTCCTTCTCAGGCCATACAATGATCCACCAGTTAGGCTGAATAGTGGAGGGGTTGTGTAATGCAGAGTAGCACTCCATGGGCGCTCAGTTGTATCCTACCCATGTTCTCCCCAAGCAGTTGGTTGTCATGTTCAGACTTAAGCTACTTAACCTTCAAAGATCCTTTTTATATCCTGAGAATTAAACTTTTTGCTCTATGGTTCCTGGTACATATGAGATATTGCCACACTGACAGGTACCCACAAACTGGTGGCATAGTTGGTTATTCCTTGGGATAGAGGCATGGGCTTGTGCTGCCTAAAAACACTGTGCCTAAAAGGACTATGCCCTCCAATAGAATTGCCCATATATTTCAATTGAGGGCTCTTGCTCTAGTAAGTCTATGTAAGCACCAGTCTTATGTAGATTTTCCTCTAATTTATTTGGTTCACAATTCAAATGCCTTTGTTCCTTAAATGTTCTACTTTGACTAGACCTTACCTATTGCCAGGGAACTTAGAACTGTTTTCTTTCCAGAAGGGAGAGAAAGGATGTAGGGTCATGTAAAGGACTGCTTTACATGTTTACTCAGCTGGTTGCTTTGGTTTGGATACTGTCAGTATTAGGGTTTCCATTACTTGGTTCTGCTTAACAAAAAGTGAAGCGACATAACAGAGGGAATGTTGAAATAAAACTGAACTTCAGTTTCTAAGTTTTAGAAGGGAAATAACACATCACCTGCTCTACTTCACAAAGTTGTCTGGAAGATGAGATGAAATCATAAAGTTAAATCAACAGTTTAACTTAAGATACTGTTAAATTGTTAGACGAAAAGAATTCTGCATCAAACTGTGCCTTGAGGATTTTTGCCCAGTGAGGAGGTTCTTTATCCAATCTTAAAGAAAGCAGAGTTTCTCAGGAGTTTCTGGTACATATCCTCTTGCACCTGAATCTTTAAGGTAGAATGGTTTGTTCATCGTTTAGGGTCCTAAAAGGAAACAGATGGCATACCCAAACGGAGTAATTTGAGAAAGAGGTAATAAAGGGACTATTTACAAAGGGACTTAGGGAAACCAGTGAGAGGGAGTAGAGTACCCTATGGCCAGCAATTACAGAGCCTACGTACTCTGTATCTAAAAGGGCAAAGACCTGAGAGAGATTACCAGAATCTAAGAGTAGCTGTATGGAGGGAACTATGGGCTTCAGTAGAGGTATGCAGCCAAATCACGGTATTCTGGCAGGGAAAGGAGCTAGGAAAAGAAATACTCTGGTCTCATTCTCCTCCTGCCCTTTGATATCCTACTGGTATATATCTGGTTAGCCAAACCCAACTGGAAGCCAGAGGGCAAGGGAGCCTGTTCATACACTCTATATGGTCAGCTTCCAAGGCATAAAGCAAGGTGGACAAGAGTGGCAAGTGGATCTGGAAGGGTGAATGGATTCCTGAGCAATGTGTTTGGCTGTATGCTTAACTGAGGATTCTTTACTTATTTTGACTTAGGGTTTAAAAACGTCAATTTTATACTTGAGAACTAGTTTGAGTATCACCTGGTATGAATGTAAGAACTCCCTCTGGTATTAAAGGGATGTAGAAAACAGATTGCTACTGTAGTGGTAAGAGCCATGAAAGAGAAGCGGGGAGGAGATGAGGAGCTGGAGATGGTGTCAAGTTTACTTGAGCTAAGAGGAAGTAGTAGAAGTGCTGAGAGTCAGCTTTTAAAACCAGGTATGGGGGCTTCCCTGGTGGTCCAGGGGTTAAGACCCTGAGCTCCCACTGCAGGGGGCCCCCGTTCGATCCTGGTCAGGGAACTAAGATCCTGCATACCACACCGTGTGGCCTAAATAAATAAATAAATAAATAAATAAAATAAAACCAGGTGTGGTGGGCAGATCCGTGGTGTGGGTTCCCTGGCTCAGGCGCTGCGTGTTCCAGAGATACCTTTCTGTTTTTGTTTTGTTTTTAATGTTTTTTTTTTTCAGGGAGGGGGATTACAGAAAATATTCCTTTCTTGCTCTGATATGATTTAATGTCTAATTCATATTTCCACTTGAATTTCAATAAAATATATTAATCTTAGGAATTTTCTATCTGGAAATGAAGTAGGGTGATGCCAACCTAGGCTGAATCCTGTGCTAGGTCATACTAGCCTGTGATAGCCTAACATCTCAAGAAGTTTTCAATGGTTGGAATGTCCTCTTCTCTCTACCCATCTCTATCAAATTTTTATAACAGCTTTATTGAGATATAATTCACATACTGTACAATTCACCCACTTAAAGTGTACAGTTCAGTGCCTTTTGTATATTCACAGAGTCCTGCATCCATTACCATACTTTTAGGACATTTTCGTTACCCACCCCCCAAAGAAACTCCGCCCACTTAGCCATCACTTCCCAGTTCTTTCATTATCCCCCTCTCCCAGCCATAGGTAATCACTAATCTACTTCCTGTTTCTAAAGACTTGCCTATTATACACATTTCATATAAATGGAATCATGTAATCGGTGATCCTTTGTGATTGCCTTCTTTCACTTAGCATATTTTCAAGGTTCATATTATAGCATGTATCTGTACTTCTTTCCTTCTTATGACTGAATAATAGGCTCATGTATGGATATACCACATTTTATGTATCCATTTATCAGTCGATAGACATTTATGTTGTTTCCACTTTGGGCTATTATAATGCTGCTGTGAAATTCGTGTACAGGTTTTGTGTGGACGTATGTTTTCAGTTCTCTTGGGTACATACCTAGGAGTGGAATTGCTGAGTCATGTGATAACTCTGTGTTTAACCATTTTAGGAACTGCCAAACTGTCTTCCAAAGCAGCTGCATCATTTTACATTCCCACCAGTAGTGTACAAGGGTTCCAATTTCTTCACAGCCTCACCAGCACTTGTTATTTTTTATTATAGCCATCAAAGTTACTTTTTTTTTTTTTATAATTTATTTTGAGGTGAGATATGTGAAGATGGTTTTTTTTTTTTTTTTTTTTTTTATGGCTGTGTTGGGTTTTCGTTTCTGTGCGAGGGCTTTCTCCAGTTGCGGCAAGCGGGGACCACTCTTCATCGCGGTGCGCGGGCCTCTCACTCTTGCGGCCTCTCTTGTTGCGGAGCACAGGCTCCAGACGCGCAGGCTCGGTAACTGTGGCTCACGGGCCCAGCCGCTCCGCGGCATGTGGGATCCTCCCAGACCAGGGCTCGAACCCGCATCCCCTGCACCGGCAGGCAGATTCTCAACCACTGCGCCACCAGGGAAGCCCCCAAAGTTACTTTTGATTAAAGTCATAATCTTTTTATTACAGCCATCCTAGTGGATATGAAGTATCTCATTATGATTTTTAAAAATTTATTTATTTTATTTATTTATTTTTGGCTACATTGGGTCTTCCTTGCTGTGCATGGGCTTTCTCTAGTTGCAGTGAGCGGGGGCTACTCTTCCTTGAGGTGCGCGTGCTTCTCATTGCGGTGGCTTCTCTTTGTTGAGGAGCATGGGCTCTGGTCGTGTGGGCTTCAGTAGTTGTGGCACGCAGACTCAGTAGTTGTGGCTCGCTGGCTCTAGAGCACAGGCTCAGTAGTTATGGCGCACGGGCTTAGTTGCTCTGCAGCATATGGGATCTTCACGGACCAGGGATCGAATCCGTGTCCCCTGCATTGGCAGACGGATTCTTAACCACTGCACCACTAGGGAAGTCCCTCTCCTTATGATTTTGATTTGCATTTCCCTATGGCTCCCTATTAAAGGTTTAATATCCTACTCATTCTTCAAGGTACAACCCAAACATCTTATTTGAGAAACTTTTCCCTCAGGAATTGTTTCTTCTTTCATGTTCTTATACCATTTTGCTTGGATCCCCATTAGCACACGTATTTTGTTCTGCTAGTTATCTAGATTGTACGCTCTGGTTTGTGAATTACTTAATGGCTTCTTGTGAGTGTGTGTTTAAATTTATTATGACATATTTCACTTATAGTCTTACTCATCTGTGAGTCCCCACTGCATCAAGCAGGGCTTGGACATATTTGCATTCAGATATTTATTGAATGATTCAAATAATGCAAAGGGTCTCATGAGTGACTATTAGGAGATCTGTTACTTTGCAGGGAAAGTGGACTTTCTCTTATTAGGAGACATTATGACAGAACTCAGAAAATAATGTATTTTTAGACAAAAATGTTCAGAGGTGTTATATGTCCCAGAGACCACTGGCTTTAGGAACTTGTCTTGTGGATCATCAATATCCAGGTTGTAATAGGAATTTTGATGTCAGGCCACTGGATTGTGTATCTGTGAGACTTTCTTAGGCGTTTATTAAGATGATACACAATTAGCAAATCCCCTAAGTTTATTTTACTCCTTTTAGCAAATATCCATGCTTATACTCTATGCCAGGAACTTCACTGGGCACTAGACACGGGATGAAGTTTTCTCCTGCTCTGGTGACAATAAGAGTTAAGGGCTCAGGATGGGGATAACTTTGATAGCAAATGAGTGGATACAGCGTTTGTGAATTTTATTAAACCAGGCAAAATGAACACTTGATCAGAGAACCTTATTTTCAGAATAAAGACAGTGTTTCAGTTACATTAGTTTTTAATTAGCAAGTAGCTCATCTGACTGGATCATTCTTTTAAAGATCTGATGAAAACTTAGTGATTGGGAAGTAGGCCTTGTATCACTTCTACCATTATGATCTCTTGCAAGAGAGCAAAAGGAAGAACGCTCTCTTGTCTCCTAGTTTCCTGTAACTCAGCAAGACAGGAAACATAAAGTTCCTTGCTACAGGAAGAGGGGAGTTTGATTTTTCTTTTTCTGGATGAAGATGAAGGAGTTATATATTTCTCTATCCCCATACTATAAGCCCTTCCCCAGATTATTATCCCAGAGATTCTTATGGGATATTTTATAGCACAGTTCTCTAACCATCCTTCAAATACCACCCCACCAATCTTTAGGAAATTAAAATCTCTTCAATATTTTATCTTAAAGGCCTCAGCCCTAGACAGTAAAAGAACAAAACATAAGGAATTGTTTTATAATGTAGACATAAGTAACTTTCTGAGGAGGTCAGAGAGAGGTAGTTCTGAAGATGGTCAGGGCCTGCTTACTGAGTAGTTATCTCGCTGCCTGCCTCATAGGCTCAAATCTCTTCATGTGCTTTCCATAAAAACATCTCTCCAAAGTTTTCCTGGATTCTTAAGAACTGCTGGGGGTGGGGGGGACTTCCCTGGTGGCGCAGTGGTTAAGAATCCGCCTGCCAGTGTAGGGAACACGGGTTTGAGCCCTGGTCCGGGAAGATCCCGCATGCTGTGGAGCAGCTAAGCCCGTGCGCCGCAATTACTGAGCCTGCGCTCTAGAGCCTGCAAGCCGCAACTACTGAGCCCTCATGCCACAGCTACTGAAGCCCACACACCTAGAGCCCATGCTCTGCAACAAGAGAAGCCACCGCAATGAGAAGCCCGCACCGCAATGAAGAGTAGCCCCCGCTCACCGCAACTAGAGAAAGCCCACACGCAGCAACGAAGACCCAATGCAGCCAATAAATAAATAAATAAATATTTAAAAAAAAAAAAAAAGAACTGCTGGGGAAGCATCAAGTCTCTGCAGACAAATAACAGCTCAACTTGGGTGAGTAATCCATATTCTGCAAAGGAAGGAGAATTTTGTCCTTTAATTATAGAAGAACTCCATTTTTTAAAAGACTCCAAATTTTAAAATAATAACTGTTACTGACAGCTTATACTTGCTGTATGCCAAACACCATGTTAAGTACTTTATGTCCATTAACTCATTTGTCCTACCTTTCTTTGCCTTCTTTCAGCTTTTATGTATGCCTGTTTACTATGCAAGGGGAGTGGCCCTTCTAGGAAACAGCCAAGTCCTCCCCATGCTGGTGTTCTCACACACCTTTTACTGATAGATTCTAGTCTCCAACCAACCTCAAATTTGGTGTTCCCTAGCGTTTGCATTCAATCAATTCGTCTTTGCAATCCAGTGTTCCCTGTTCTGCCTTGGTAACGCATTGCCCATAGGCATCTGGGTTCCACTGGAAGATCCAAAGCCAAAAAGTCCTCGCCCTGAGATTGCTTCCCGCCTTCAGGGATCATAACTGAATTTACTCCATTTCCCAAAGAATTAGTGCAATACTAGAACTTTCTAAAAGCATTAATACCTCCTTTATAAGCCTATATTTCTAAGGTGGTGCGTTAACTTTTAGCTAAGAAATCAAACTTCCAGGCTCTTCCACACTAACTACCAGGCTTTTCACGCCTTCCCTGCATAGTATTTTAAAGGTATTTAAGTGTTTACTAAATGAATAAATTAACCAGTATTTATTGTAAAAGCATTCAGCATATATCCATCAAGCAGATAACTTCAAATTCTGCAAGTCTGAATTTAACTTCTATACTTTTTCCTGACCTCCCTTCATGTCTGATATCTCCTAACTAGTCTTACCACCTCTGGTCTCCTACCCCTCTGAACCAGCTGGGATAATGCACCCTAGTGTTAGCTTTCTCAAGTATATGTTATCATGTCATTTCTCAGCTTATAAACCTGTTAATGTTTCCCCGTCACTTCCAGAATTAAATCTCCTTCATGAGAAGACTCATACCTAGGGACTTCCCTAGTGGTCCAGTGGTTAAGAATCCACCTTCCAATGCAGGGGACGCAGGTTTGATTCCAGTCAGGGAGCTAAGATCCCACATGCCGCGGGGCAGCTAAGCCCCCATGCTGCAACTACTGAGCTCTTGAGCTCTGGAACCCGCCCACCTAACTAGAGAGAAGCCCACACACCACTATTAGAGAAGCCCGAGTGCCGCAAGGAAGAGCCCGCGTGCTGTAACTAAGACCCGACGCAGCCAAATAAATAAATAAATATTAAAAAAAAAGAAGACTCATACCTACCTTTTCTACTGGATAACTTTACATATTTCTTTGCTACATGATAATATACTACCATCCTTTATTTCTAAAGGCAAATTTAATACCATCCCAGGTGTCTAAGATTCTAGGCCAAATATGAGGGCCTTGTTTTAAAGAGTTCAAGTCTTGCTCTTCATTTTCTAGCTTAGGCTCTGACAGAGAACCAGTGGCCTCAGAGAACCATTACAGACCAATAGGAGTCAAGAGAGACAATACTGCCCCACCCTTCTCTCACCCAGTAAGAATATCTCAATCCTCTGGACTCTCATATATACTACCCTTTTCTCTTTTACATACATAGGTAAACAAGGATCATTAGTTTACATTAGTTATTATTGTCTCTCCAAATAGTTTCTTTCGGGAAGCCAGATAAGCTTTACTTAGAGGCTTTCTTGACGTTTTTTCTTGAATTCTCTTGAAAAGAGAATATTTTTCTATTTTTTCTCTTTGGAGAGTATATAGTAGTTTCAGAAGCTGTTTGGGAATAGCAAAACAAAAGTTTTGGGTTTTTTTTTTTCTGAACTATATCTTCTAGGAATTTTTCTGGCCCTGCAGCAAGTTTATCATTGACTAAGTCATATTTTTAGATTATAGTTAAGACATTAGTGTTAAAACCAAGGTTATAACCATGGTAGTAAACCAAAAGCTTCTTTTCAATTTCTTTCTTTCCTCAATAACCCTTGTGTTCTTATTTGGACAGTCGTAGCATCATTGATACTTCCTCTTAGGAATATTCTCTCACATTGGGATAGATGAACTCTAGCTGAGGCAGGTGATCTCATCTGCCAGTGCTTAGCACATGATATGATAATGCTAGAGTTGCTTCTGCTATCATTGTTACTGTTGGCATCATCATCACCCCCAGGCCTAGGATCTCTTATTTATTTATTTATTTATTTATTTATTTATTTATTTATTTATTTAGGGGCGGGTGAGGGTGTGGCACACCATGCAGCTCGCAGTATCTTAGTTCCCAAAACCAGGGATTGAACCCAGGCCCCAGCAGTGGAAGCGCCGAGTCCTAACCACTGGACCACCAGGGAATTCCCTAGACTCTCATATTAGAAGAAGCTTGGCTTTCTCAGCTAAGGATCAATAATGGCAGTTCCTTAGAGATGAGGAAAGGCATGTCTTAGTGAATGATCTCCAGTAGTGATCTTCTTATTCTGCACTCAGGAACAGCCATGATTAGAATATAGTTGATAATCTTCTTGACCTCTACTTTATTATTATTTTTTTAAATATTTATTTATTTATTTGGCTGCTCCCAGTCTTAGTTGTGGCATGTGGGATCTTTGTTGCTGCACGCGGGATCTTCGTTGCGGCGTGTGGGATCTTTTTAGTTGCGGCATGCAGGATCTTTTCAGTTGCGACATGCGGGATCTTTAGTTGTGATGTGTGAACTCTTAGTTGCGGGATGTGGGATCTAGTTCCCTGACCGGGGATTGAACCCGAGCCCCCTGCATTGGGAGCGCAGAGTCTTAACCACTGGACCACAAGGGAAGTCCCTTCTTGCCTCCACTTTATTTATTTATTTATTTTTTATAAATCTGTTTTTTTTTTTTTAAAGTTATACAATTTTTATTTATTTATTTATTTATTTATGGCTGTGTTGGGTCTTCGTTTCTGTGCGAGGGCTTTCTCTAGTTGCGGCAAGTGGGGGCCACTCTTCATCGCGGTGCACAGGCCTTTCATTATTGCGGCCTCTCCTGTTGCGGCCTCTCTTGTTGCGGCCTCTCTTGTTGCAGAGCACAGGCTCCAGACGCGCAGGCTCAGTAATTGTGGCTCACAGGCCTAGTTGCTCCAAGGCATGTGGGATCTTCCCAGACCAGGGCTCGAACCCGTGTCCTCTGCATTGGCAGGCAGATTCTCAACCACTGCGCCACCAGGGAAGCCCCTTGCCTCCACTTTAAATCAGATGATGCACTTAAAACAGTAGTGATAATGGAGGGGGCCTAGACCACTAGTATTTGATTATTATTACATATCTACTAATTCAGTGGAGATTTCAACATCATTCTTAAAGTATGTACTGCCATTTCTAGCACTGGATGTATGACTTTTAGGTTTATTTGCCCTGTTTTTGTCTTGTTGTCTGAAAGTTGCTGAAAAACATGCATGTGCCCTGCCCTGCACTTGTCGACTATCACTACCACTACAGAGGAATAATTCATATTCTTCTGGTACATGGATTGTTCTATATGGAAGATCCTAGTATAAGTGCTGGCAAAGAGAGGGGGACCAGGATAGGAAATATAAAGGGTGTATCAAGAGCTACAGTAGGTCATGAGGCTTTGGGCCATTCCAGAATGTGGTATTGGGTTTCTTCTTTGCTGCAGTATAGAGCTGAGGAATGAACTGTGTATTTGCAAGTGGGTACACATTTGTGATTGTGTATAGTGACAAAAATAGTAAATACTTTCTTCAACATATTTAGCTTGAGCAAAGATTTTTATTTTAAAGTTTGCTAAAGGTCAGAGGCGTGAAATATAAGAGGCACATTTCACATTAAGATTCTTTGGGGGGAAGATTTCCCCTCTTTGATATTCATGTTTCCCTTTTTCTTCTGTTACCACTCTAATCCCTTACCACTACCACCAAAGAAGAGAGAGAGGGGGAAAACCTGGAGATGCAGCTAGTATTTTATAGGGAAGTAATTCCAAATAGATTTATACTATACAGTGCTTTAAGCCAAGGGAGAACTGGAATATGAGTATGATATAGTAAAATGCACTATATTATAGGTAATTATGCAAATTTAGAGGATTTTGAACCATATATATATATATATATGTATATATATATATATATATATATCTAGTGTATATATATATATACACTAGAAGCCTGATTAGCGCATAAGGGTATAAAATATGTCATGAAAGAATTGGATCCATGTTCCAGTCAACCTGGTAATTTTTCTCTAACAGAAGTACCCCCCCAAAATGTAGCAGAGTCTGGTTGCCTGTCCTGGTATCAGTAGTGAAAAATTAGAGATGTTTCACCCCAAATGCTGGATTTCCTTAACCATACTTTATCTATTATTCATTCATATTTAAACTTTTAAAAACTTGTAAATAACTTACGACTAAACCCCTATCAGCATAGTAACAAATTTCATTTTTTACTACCTGGCATGGTAATTAATATTTCATTTTGTTTGTCTAATCTTATAATAATTTTCAAGCTCCTGCAGGTATTTTGTAGTCTCATATTCTACAGTTTTATGAATAATCTGTGTTCAACTTTTCTATACCTTCATCATTTAATAAATTTTTATTAGTTCCTCTGTGATTTTTGAATGGAACCTAGATTTTATTAGTCTTGTCTCATTAAACAGTTTACTTAAGAGGCATACATTAATTGTGTCTCCAGCATCTGTATGATAAAAACATTCCTCTATAACAAAGTACCTTTTTTCAAAACCTTTAACAAGCTTATTTTGGCCTCTCATTTTCCCTGAAAGTTAGGTAGGACAGTTAAATATTTTCTTATTTTATGGCAGAGAGGAATTCCTTTAGGTTTCTTTTTTAACTGTCTCTTAAAAAAATAATCGATTAATTAATTAATCAATCGATTAATTAATCAATCGATTAATTAAGGGCTGCATTGGGTCTTGGTTGCTGCGCACGGGCTTTTCTCTAGTTGCGGTGAGCGGGGGCTACTCTTCATTGCAGTGCGCAGCCTTCTCATTGCGGTGGCTTCGCTTGTTGCAGAGCACGGGCTGTAGGCGCATGGGCTTCAGTAGTTGTGGCACGTGGGCTCAGTAGTTGTGGCTCGCGGGCTCCAGAGCTCAGGCTCAGTAGTTGTGGTGCACAGGCTTAGTTGCTCCTCAGCATGTGGGATCTTCCCAGACCAGGGCTCGAACCTGTGTCTCCTACATTGGCAGGCGGATTCTTAACCACTGCGCCACCAGGGAAGCCCTTTTAACTCTTTTGATGACTTCATTGCTGTTAAAGTTTGGAATCATTCTTTCCAAGGGGCCAAGATCTTCCTCACTCTTCAGCATCCAAAGGTATAATTCTTCTGACCTTTTGTTCTTCATGTCTCCCTGCAGACATATGTGTCATTGTCTCAGCCAATGGCACCACCTAGTCCAAGCAACAGTACCCCTAACAGCAGCAGTGGGAGCACTGTAAATGACCAGCTGAGTAAAACCAACCTCTACATCCGGGGATTGCAGCCAAGCACTACCGACCAGGACCTAGTCAAGTTGTGTCAGTCGTAAGTTGGGGTACATAGGGGTAGGTTTCTAGGGACAGTACAGATTTGGTGATACTGGCTTCTTACCAGATGCTCTTATCCTGAAATGCAATATTATCAATATTTTGCTTCTACCCCTATAGTTGCAAGGTTTCTCAGCAGCCCCTCTTAGAGAAATTCTACCTACTACCAATATATAAACTTTTATGTGTTTCTCTGAGGAAAGCTGGATAGGGCTGACCTTTGAAGCCTAGTTAGTATATGACTTTGTTTCCAGCATGTACCCAGAACTGATGGTCTTAGTGGAAAGATTCCTATCCTTACACCTTGAATAGAAATGCTCAGTATCTCTAAAGATATTGATTAGAAGATAGTGAGAACCAGCAATAGGGATAGAAGAAAGTGGGACTAGCCAATTGAATTATACACTTAGGAGAGTTTCTGCTGCTAGAGTTATTCTCAGTGACCCAGAGGAGCCCACAAATTAGTGGATAAAGAAGAAGATGGAGAAAGAGTTGTCACTTGGCATCTACCCCCTAAAGATCTTTGGGGTTTCTTCAGCATAGATTTGAGTCATGAGGTGGAGACGACTACCGTGGAATTAGCCCAATTAGGAAAGCTGGAAAAATTGCAGGAATGCAGAGATGCCAGCTCAGTTCCATTTGGCAGAAATATATGTGTTTCAAATCATTTATATGGGGGACTAATTAGAGGCAGAAGTCCGGTGGGATGGGAGTATTAATGGGGAAGGGGAAATCGAGTTTAGAAAGAAATAAAAATAGGAACCTTAGTCTTTGTAAATTTACCATCTTTTAAAACTTAATTGAAGTATAACAAGCATACAGAAAAGTGCACAAATCAGAAGTGTTTATAGAACAGTGAATTTTCACAAGGTGAACACATCCTTGTAACCAGATCAAGAAATAGAACATTACCAGCTCTTCAGAAGCCCACCTCCCAGTGACAGTCTCTCCTCCACCCCCAAAGGTATCTACTGTTTGGCTTCTAAACGATTGATGTGGCTTGTTTGAACTTCATATAAATATAATGATATAGCACATACCGTTTTACGTCTGGTTTCTTTTGTTCAATGTTGTTTGTGAGATTCATCAGCATCGTTGCATATAGCAAAAATTTGTTCATTCTTATTACTTTATAGAATTCCATCATAGGAATATACCATAGTTTATTTACCTGTTCTACTGTTGCTGGACATTTGAGTTGTTTCCAGTATGTGACTATTATGGATACGGATAGTGCTGCTGTGAACTTGTACATGTCTTTTGGTGCATGTGTATAAGTATATACATTTATGTTGGGTACATACCTAGGAGTAAAATTGCTAAATCATAGGATATACATTTGTTCAGCTTTTGTAGATACTAGTAAACAGTTTTCTAAAGTGGTCAAACTAACTCAGACTCCCATAACAGTATAAGTATGTGGCAGCTGTTCCAAATCCTGAAGAGGCAAACGTTCTCCCCTCAAAATGTCGTTGTATGAGGCTCAGAGGTACTCTATAAATCCCTTACTCTACTGAGGTAGTGGTTTTTGGAAGTTTGCTAGCACCAGGCTGCACAAAATCAGTTTCTAAAGGCTAGATGTGTGTATAAAACCTGAATCTGTTACCTCGGCTTACCTTGCTAGAAGGGTATTTAAATGGAACTTAGGGACTAGTAATTTTTTTGAGGGAATGGGAAATGGCAAAAATGTTGGTTTATGAGGGAAAAGAGTATCATATCAATCTAGTTCCTTGATTTCTGCACCCTGTATTTCTTGTACTAAATATAATGTGCTGCAAAAATCAATCCTCTCACTCCACAAGACAGAGAAAAAACTCAATTCTACTTCACTATACTTTTAGACTTTCATTTTGCCCTTCCCAATAGTTGCCTTACCTTCTGCTGTGTCTGAAGGGATGAGAATAGTCAGGGTCAGCATGTACAGTAAGATGGAAGTAAGGAGCCCAGTAGGGGACCATAGAGAAGTGGGAATGAGGAAGGGAAAGAATAGGTGCTAGATGAGTTATGATGAAAGGGAAGCTGTGAAGAGCTGGTGGGTGGAATCCTCATGGGTGTGTGAGCTGGGAGGGACACCTTTCTGTGAAGGGTGTTTCCCATGCATAGGACTTCCTGCCTTTGTCCCAGTTATCTCTCTAGGTTGTACGGGAAGTAAATGTTGCTGGATCCTAAGCCCTTGTGGACAGGAAGGAGAGGCGTGGAGTCTGGAACTGAAACTCCTGGTTCTCTTGGAGGGGCTCCTTCGGAGGAGGAAGCTGCACGATCCAGCTGTTGCCAGCTGAAGTGGAAATTCTGAGCTCAAAGTCTCAGGCTGCTCAGACCACAGCAGGCTCCACCCTGGGGCCTCGATAGGGATAGCAGCGTGTGTGTCCTCAGGCTTACAGTCTCTTGCATCCCTTCCCTTCCTAAATTTGGGAAAGAATCCAAGTATGTAGCCCTGAAGGGTTAGGTTCACCACATCCATTCTAGCCTCCAGGGCATCGCTTGGCTTATTCTGTCTAATCCAGTGGGTCACAGAGCTCCACTAAAACAGTCAGTGAGAGGCTTCCAAGGAGCAAAACAAATACATCAATCATCGTATGTTCTTTAGGGATGGGATGAGAGGAAAAGTAGAAAAAAATGCTTGTTTCAGGTATTAATCTCAAATTCAGTCCCTGCCAACTGTTTTCAGTTAAATTTTATACTTCTGACTTTGTTAGTGCTTTCTGTTCTGTCTCTCTAATATTCTCACCCTCCTCGAGTGGAATGTAGAGACTTCTTTCTAGTAGAACACTTCTAACATAATCCCTGACCTGTGATAGATACTCCACTGCTCAAGTTTGGGGAACTCCACATGACTCTGCTGCCAAAGTATAATTTTCAGAAAGTTGAAAAACATAACTCTCCTACAGATATAGGTGAACGCATGCCAAATATTTATTTTACTCATTAGTGAGGGAACTAGCAGGATGGTAAAATGGGTTCAAAGAGCGTTTGAGGGACTGAGTATTGATAGGTATTGAAGAAAGAATGTTGGAATAAGATTACTAGGTTATAGAGAAAACTGGTTCATACCCTATAGGACAGTAAAACAGTAACCTTTGGGATCATCTTTTCTAATGGACATAAATTATTTGTATTTCTACTAGGTAAAAATCTACAAATTAATATGTATCTTCACAAAATCTGGGCGCACATCAGTAATAAATAGTAACTGAAACAAAGAAACATCTCCCTAGATAACAGAATGTACCTTGAATGGGCCTTGTAGACAGTGTTCCAGAATGACATTGAAAGAATGTGCAATCCTCATTTTGCCTTATCGTCAAGTTTTGGATAATTTTCTTAACACAGCTGTTGCATTTGCTTTTATGCCCACTCCCCTCCCTAATACACTGAAATCTTGACAATAAGAAATAGAAGTCAGGGAATTCCTTGGCAGTCCAGTGGTCAGGACTCGGTGCTCTCACTGCTGGGGCCCTGGGTTTGATCCCTGGTTGGGGAACTAAAAATCTCATAAGCTGCGAGGTGCAGCCAAAAAACAAAAGAAAAAGAAATAGAAGTCTTAGAGATTAAAGCAGGAAAGAGCCATTTGGTTAAATGTTGAGGTCCCATGAATATAATAATAATATAATATAATATATAATAATAATAGCAGTTAAGAGTGTTCAGGTGTTTACCATTTGATAGACATTAGTGCTTTATATTCATGAACTCATTTCATATTTCCAACAATCCTATCTCCATTTTACAGATGGTGAGACTGAGGCACAGAAAGGTTAAATGACTTGTCCAAGATCACACGTAGCTATAAAGTGGCAGAACCAGGATTTGAACAAAAGCAGTTTGGCTCAAGTTGACCTTCAGTCAGGGGGCCAATAGAAGGGTGAAGAGTGGGGTGTCAGAGAAGAGAAACAGTTTTTCATAGGAGGAATGGTGTTTGTTCAAAGGAAGATAAATAACGTCAAGGATTATTTTTAGTCCTCAAGGAATTCTAGCCAGAGCTCTGGCCTTACACACTGCTATGTGGACACCACCAAGCTTCTTTCCCAAAAAAAGACAATAGTCTTTTTCTAACTAGTATCTGAGTCTTATTTGGGGAAGAAGAGAGAAATGTGTTGATAGTGTAGGGACTGCAGTTACCTTATTTCTTGTAGGTACCTTTGGGGAATAGGTTTATATGATAAGTGTGACGTTTTAAATTCATTTCTTCTTTATTCTAAGGTTTGAGTAGGGACAGTTTTCCTAGTGGGAGTGAAGACAGCATGGATTCATCTAGATGTCTCAATCTCTGTCCTAGTCTAAATCCCTGTCCCCAGATTATCACTTTACATTTTCTTCTCCCTTAGATATGGCAAGATTGTCTCCACTAAGGCCATACTGGACAAGACCACAAACAAATGCAAAGGTAAGGGAACAGCTGTTCTTGGTGGTGGAGAACAGCTGTTCTTGGTGGTGGAGAACAGCTGTAAGTGAGGCCATCCCTTGCCTTTGCCCTTTATTGCTGCAAGTCCCTGGTTTCTAGTGTCAGGAAGGAGTCTTCAGGGTTTTCAGGCTTAAAAGACTAGTAGGTATTTAGATTCTTTGTGACCAGATAGCTAGAGCTGAAAATGCTGTTTTGAGGACCCAAGGCTAGAAGCCTGCACAGAGTGCCTTTGAATCTCCTGGGCCTACTTTGGGTGTCATGTTTCCCTGGATTGGATGGTAGATATTCCTAGGTGAGTTTATTTCTGCTTAGCAAAGCATTGTAAATGCCTTTTGTTTGTGGAGGTGGGTTGGGTTTGTTGGGGTTTTGAGCAATTCTAGGTGGGGATGGAAGAGTGGAAGGAGGGGAAAGGGCTGTACATTGGGGTGAGGAGGGGCTTCTTCCAGCAGGTGGCTGATTATCTGCTGTGGAGAGGCTGTATTTCCTACATGCCTAGCATTTCTGGGGGTGTGCCTAGAAAAGAGAAGGGGGTTCTTTTTGAAATAGAGGGGGGCTGTGAATTATTAGAGGAGCCTAATTCTTGAAACCTAGGATTTCTTAGGGGAGAGGGAGGAAGGCAAGGATACCATAAAGACCTCGTTGCCCTCGGCATTCTCAGCTATAAAGTAGACCAAATCTCACAGGGTTTGAGGAGCACGTGGATAACCACCTGAAACCTCTTCATTTCTCTTCCTCCCTACCACTTCTGTTGCGTGGATCGTAACTCCTCCTCTGTTTCCTGAAAAGCCTGGGCCTCCTACCTCCCTCACACCCCCCACCTCCCAGTGATGCTGTTTCCCTGTTCCAGGCTATGGCTTTGTGGACTTTGACAGTCCTTCAGCAGCACAGAAAGCTGTAACAGCACTGAAAGCCAGTGGTGTGCAAGCACAGATGGCAAAGGTAAGGGTACTACCCCGTGTCTATTCCTCTGAGGGGTTGTAGTTAGCACCAAAGGCTTCCAGAGGTTTAAGAGCCATGCGGTTGATGGGCAAGAGCTATCTGCAGTGCTTTTTTTTGTTTTGTTTTTTATTTATTTATTTATGGCTGTGTTGGGTCTTCATTGCTGTGCGGGCTTTCTCTAGTTGTGTTGAGCGGGGGCTACTGTTTGTTGCGGTGCATGAGCTACTCATTTCAGTGGCTTCTCTTGTTGCGTAGCACGGGCTCTAGGCGCGCGGGCTTCAGTAGTTGTGGCTTGCGGGCCCTAGAGCACAGGTTCAGTAGTTGTGGCACACGGGCTTAGTTGCTCTGTGGCATGTGGGATCTTCCCGCACCAGGGCTGGAACCCGTGTCCCCTGCATTGGCAGGCGGATTCTTAACCACTGCGCCACCAGGGAGGCCCTCTCCCGCCTCTTCTTTCTAGAGAAAAGCCCTCTGACATTAGAGTGACTTTAGACTTCCTATGAGACTAGAACTTTCAGGGCTCCATGGTGACCCAGTGCATCTGGCTCTTAGTGCAACCCCCAGCACACTGGCTTCCCTTTTCCCTTCTCTCCTCCTCCTGCTTTCCCTCCATCAGGGAGTGTACGGGCATTCCTACTAAGAGGAGTCTGCTGTGGCTGGAAGAGCGGAGTGGGGGGATTACCCAGAACAATCCAGCCCGGGAAGCAAAGGCAGTCCAAGAGAATCCAGCCTCTGGGACAGGCTGTTGGGCTGTTGGATAGGAGAGAAAAGCGCTGCTCTGCCTAGTTCTTAAAGAGACAGCCAAAAACTTCATTGATGGCTTGTATTGTGGGCTTGTACAGTAATAGAAATATTAAATCTATGGGGTTTTTTGGCCCGGACTCAATATATAACCCATGACCCATGATAGTGGGACTAGGTGTTACAAATCGTTAAGATTCGCTTTGTTTATGTGCATGCCTTCCTGCTCTCTCTTTTCTGAGATGTCATTTTGTGGCTGCCCACTGAGGGTGGGAGAGGGTTAAGAGATATGAAATTCATTTTTTCACTTTTATTTCCATAGCAACAGGAGCAGGACCCCACAAATTTATACATCTCAAACCTCCCACTGTCAATGGATGAGCAAGAACTGGAGGGAATGCTGAAGCCCTTTGGCCAGGTTATTTCCACTAGAATCCTTCGAGACACCAGTGGGACCAGCAGAGGGGTTGGCTTTGCAAGGTGAGGGATGCCAAGAATGGGAAATGATGAGGTTAATAAGGAATGTCGCTTAGAAGATCACCAAAAAGTCTGTGCCCTGCTCCCCCCAGGACCAAACTATTAGTCGAAAGTACTTGCAGTAAATCAAAAGTTCATTTAATTTTAGGTCACAATACTCACAAACCTATTTTCTCCCAAATCTTTATCCTTTCCCCATTACTTTCTGCTATTCTAGCCTTTGTTCCTTTGATTCAGACCTAACCAGAATAAAATAATTCCATATCTTCTTATAGTTTACTGAGTATTTCTCATCCTGTTATCTCTTAATCTGTGAAATAAATATTAATTCTCCATTTTATAGAAAAGGAAACCAAAATTCCCAATATGAACTGATTTGCCCAAGGTCTCACAGGAGCAGAGCCCTTATCCTTCTGGCTTCAGGATCAGCAGGATGAAATGGAAGATTTGGTCTACCTTTTCAGATCTGTTGAGAGTCTTAGATTCTAGAACCAGCTCTGCGACTAACTGCCCATGTGATATCAGATCTTTATGAGCCTTGGTTTACTCTGAAGTAGAGATTTAGATGAGTGATTTTCTTAAGGTGTTCCCTAGAGCTTCAGAGTTTTTCAGGGTAACTTCTTCTGAGCTTAGGGTCACTATTGTAGGGCTTCAGCCTCTTCTAGCCCACTTAGGAAATGGTTCTGCTTTTATTTAAGATTTTGCTTGAAAGGAGATTCTGTTGCCTTTCTAAAAAAGTTTGAAAAGTATTGGAGTAAGTGATCTAAAAGTCCCTTTTTCTTTTATAATATCTTCTCTGGTCCAAGAACATTCCTTTACTCTATAGAGTGTTTTAGACCTTGAGAACAAGGAATAGGACCTTTTCCCTAGCCAACTCAATCTTGGTGGCACCACCTGCTGGCAATCCCAAGTATAACTAAAGGGGAGTTTCTAAGGTTTGTGATCATCAAACGTTTTTTCTCCATACTCTCTTAAAGCAAAAGCTCCAGTTCATGGCACCTTAGTTGTCTCGATAATTTTTTAGCCCTAGACAAAAGAAATACTTAACAATTCAATTTATTAAGTAATTAAATGGTCTAGACAATTCAAAAAGTGTTTAATAAATATCTTAACAACTTTGTAGTTATTTGAAAAATACATTGAAAGAGAAAATATTTTTATTTCACTCTTAAATAACTATACTTTCTAGTGAATGTGTGCCTGTTGGACACTACACAACTTCTCAAACCTTGGAATCAGATTGGACAGTTACACCCTCATTTCCTGTTACACATTAGTTTTCTTATGGTACTTGCTTTTGTCATAGCAACCACTGAAAAACCAGCTTTGCAAAAGTATGTTATCTAAAGGATTGTAGGGTGATCTAATGTTGAAATGATGAACTGTTTAGAGTTAGTCATCTTTACAGTAGATATCCAATAGGTATTGCTGTATTTTCTTCAGAAAGTTAAAATATCCCTTGTTGTGCCTCTGTGAGCTCATCACAATGGCCCAGGGTGCCTCAAAGCCCAGTTTGGGAAATATGGCTTTGAAAACTTAAAATTTAACTATGAAATCTCTTGTGTGTTTCTACATTAATACCTACAGATTTTCTTCATACATTTAGATTCTTGCAAAGTATAATTTCCAGCAATTTATAAATATGGACATTTTAAATAAAACTATCATATCATTTAAAAATGTATCTAAATGAGATCTAAATGTCATAGCAATTTGATACACAAAATCATTTTAAAAATACCTAGGGCATTTTTTTTAAAGTCATAACTCTTACATCATTCTTATAGTGTTCTTTTTTTCTTCTTGATCTTGTATTTCCATTGTATTTCCCTACAGAATTGTATTCTAGTGTAATTATAGTTGAAAGTCTTTGTATGGATCATTCTGTTTTACTTCTCTGCAATGAAAATATGTATATAAATTTTTTTTCCTGTGGCCCTGAGTCTATATGCATTAATCCATAAGAAAATTGTCTTTATAATTAGTTCACAGTTGCCCCAAACAACATAAATATATTAAAATGTTGATACAAAATTATTTCATATAAAGTAAATTTTATTGGAAATGCTCCTTTTAGATTTATATAATTAGATCATGTAGCCATCAGTGAATATTGTTTATTGCTGTAACAAGACAGGGTTTAGTACCAGTTCTGTTCCTGTGTTTTGTTTTCATGGTGAGGAACCTTGTTCACATAAATAAGTAAATGGGAATGGAAAGAGTTTTGCTAAAATAGGAATTCTTTGAATTCCTTCTGAATTATATGCCAAGACCAGGGTGATCTATCATCCAAAATGACTTTTTTAGGTGTCAGTTGACAACTTGTTGAGTCCTCTAGCTTGTGGGAAGGAAGAATTGGAAACATCTGACTTAACAAAAAGATATGTAACTTAGTCCTCCATGCCTTGTGTTGAGCTTTGGGATGAGTTCGAAGTATATTGAGAAGAGTGGTTGTAAGAGGGGACTTTAGCCTTGATCATTAGTGATCACAAGCTCTCCCTCAGGCACATCAGTTTTAGGAAAGAGTTTATGAGGAAGTTGAGGTCCTGAAAGTGATTCTCTTAAAACCCTCCATGCCTGCTCACCCTTTTGAAAGACTAAGGAGTAGGAGTAACCCAACTCAACACTTCTTGCTCTAGGACACCTAAGGTTCTTTTCTCTAAAAGTTTCCATTTGAAGCCTTTTTTTAGTAACTGCCTTCATAGGAATGGTTCATATCTTTAGTGGTTATTGGCATAGAAAATATACTGAGACTTACTTTAAATATGGAAAGAGGGGAAGATACTGTACCCTGTGTTATATAGATCTTTATCATTTTAGAACACATTTATATGCATTATCTCATTTGATCTATACAGCCCTGTGTAATAAGGTAGATGGAGATTTGAAGCAGAAATGAGGAATGAGTCCGAAGGGTTTTCGTGCATTTTCTAACTCACAGAGCCTTTGAGCGGTGAACGGGTGCCGGAATCTAGATTTTCTGATTTCTTACTCAGTCCTCTTTCCCCAAAAAGACACTTTAACTCAGTAGTTCCTAACATTGTTTTTTCTATCACTCTGGACCATAAACCCTGTCTTAATACTCTTTCCTCCCACAGACTCATGAAATCTTTTTTTTCTCCCATTTTTTTAAAAAAATTGAAGTATAGTTGAATTATAATATTGTGTTAGTTTCTGGTATACAGCAAAGTGATTTATATATATATCCTTTTTCATATATATGTATACATATGTGTTTATATGTATATATAGATAATATATGTATACATATACATATATATTTATTCTTTTTCATATTCTTTTCCATTATAATTTATTACAGGATATTGAATATAGTTCCCTGTGCTATACAGTAGGACATTGTTGTTTATCTGTATTATATATATTAGTTTGTATCTGCTTACCCCAAACTCCTAATTTATCCCTCCCCGCCCCGACTCATGAAATCTTAATGATGATATCAGTAGCTATTTAGACCTTGATAATTATAACCAGAAGCAAAAAATAAATATTGACAAATTCTTAGCTTGCACAGTTTTATCAAAGTGAGGGAAGAGGGGAACCCCTGGTGGTCCAGTGGTTAGGACTCAGCACTTTCACTGCTGTGGTCTGGGTTCAGTCCCTAGTTGGGGAAGTAAGATTCCACAAGCTGCACAGCGTGGCAAAAAAAAAAAAAAAAAAAAAAGTGAGGGAACAATTTCCATTAGGAATTTTGTAATAAAAAATAATGGTAACAGCCATTGTATTCTTATTTAGGGACCCAGACACAATACTAGGCCCATCTATCAGTGTCTTCTTTGGAATATTCATGGTTTGAAGACCTCCCTTATTCCTTTCAGGACCCCTACAGGAGCCAGTTGAGAAAACCTTCATTAGAAGCTGGGGTTGCCTCTTTAAGATACCTTGACTTTGTGTGGAGGAAACTCTGTATTTCTGTAGTGACAACTTTTGGAGCATTTGTGGGGCTGGGAACTTAGAGCTTTCTCTTCGAATATAAGGAGAGTACAGATCCTGGAGAAGGTAGACCCTAACTCCTCTTGTGCTCCTTAGGATGGAGTCCACAGAGAAGTGTGAAGCCATCATCACCCACTTTAATGGAAAATATATTAAGACACCCCCTGGAGTACCAGGTGAGGCATCTGGGAATCAGGCTGAGAGGGCCACAGGTTATGACTTCCTGTGAAGATTCTGGAGGATTTTTGCATGTGTGAGTGGACTAAGTGAGGTGGGACTCAGCTGCCTGTCTGCTTTCTCTCTTGGCAGCCCCATCTGATCCCTTGCTTTGCAAGTTTGCTGATGGGGGTCCAAAGAAACGACAGAACCAAGGAAAATTTGTGCAAAATGGACGGGCCTGGCCAAGGAATGGAGACATGGTAAGAGGCCCTCTAGGAGACAGGAATACTAAGGACATTAAAATGTAATGGATGGGGCTTCCCTGGTGGTCCAGTGGTTGGGACTCCATGCTTCCACTGCAGGGGGCACGGGTTCTATCCCTGGTTGGGGAACTAAGATCCTGCATGCCGAGCAAAGCGGCCAAAAAAAAAAAAAAGTGGAATGGAAATTTCCGTGGCCTGATTTCTGTGGTAAACTTGAGAGCTACAGTATGTAACAGAGATGCTGGCTGCTTAACATGCTCTTCAGTGTGGATCTTGAATGGAATTTTGCATCCTGCACAACCAGAAAAACCCTGGAACAGTTGTAGTGGGATTAGTTCAGACTTCGTTTTTAATCAGTTGAACCAAATAGATCCTCAGCCTTGAAATTCTGAGCTTGTTCCTGTTCTCACCTAAGGGCTCACAATGTGCATGCTGTGTTCTTTCTTTATAGGGTGGTATGGCCTTGACCTATGACCCCACCACAGCTCTTCAGAATGGGTAAGGGTGTTTTCTATAAACAGGCCACCTGAAAATGACAACGGCCTGTGTCCAGGCACTCGGATGTTTCATCTTGATATTTAAAGAGTAGTCAGTGGTGGGACTTCCCTGGTGGTGCAGTGGTTAAGAATCCGCCTGCCAGTTCAGGGGACACAGGTTCGATCCCTGGTCCGGGAAGACCCCATATGCTGCGGAGCAATTAAGCGCATGCGCCACAACTACTGAGCCTGCGCTCTACAGCCCGCGAGCCACAACTGCTGAGTCTGCGTGCCACAACTACTGAAGCGCACATGACCAGACCCATGCTCCACAACAAAGAGAAGCCACCGCAATGAGAAGCCCATGCACCGCAACAAAGGGTAGCCCCTGCTCGCAGCAACTAGAGCCCACGCACAGCAACAAAGACCCAACGCAGCCAAAAATTAAATAAATAAATTTATTTTTTAAAAAAAAGAGTAGTTAGTGGGAAGTGGCTGTGTCTTATCAGTGGGGGCCCTTGCCTTGTAGTTTCCTGTGACTCCTTACTGATGATGTCCCTTCCTACAGGTTTTACCCAGCTCCTTATAACATCACCCCCAACAGGATGCTTGCTCAGTCTGCACTGTCCCCGTATCTTCCGTCTCCTGTGTCTTCATATCAGGTATGTTGTCTTCATATCAGGTGTGTTCATGCCCAGAAAAGGGTGTGGTGTTTTTCCCTACCATTGTGTTTTAGGCTGGGAACTACTTGTTGTTCTTTTGTTTTTTCCTTTATACATACTATACACAAATAGTGTTACATAAAAGCATAACACGTGATCACACTACATGTATATAGACTGTTGTAGAAGCATCCTTTTACTCTCTGTCCACCACTCCCACAAGCAAACCCATGTTAATTTCCTACTAGTTTCCATATTTTTTGTTATCTGCATATACACATAAGTATAGGGTTTTGGAAGTCATTGTTTATGTTACAAAAATTTGCCATATTAAATATATTTTTTACACTTTACTCTTCTCATTTAAACCAGTGATTCTCAAAGTGTGGTCCCTGGACCAGCAGTATCAGCACTACCTGGGGATTTTTAGAAACAAGTTCTTGGACTCCACCCCAGATTCACGGGAACTCTGGGGACGGGTCCTACCAATCTGAGTTTTAACAAGCCCTCCAGGTAGTTATTATGCAGCTCTGTTCTAATTATTTCCTTTTTAATAGTAACATATTTTATGCTGCACACATACCAGAATTCTTCCACTATACCCCAGTGAAAGGCATTCTTTGGATTTCAGTTTTTATTTGGTGCAAATAATGTTCTAGTAAACATCCTTTTGCCTATATCCTCACATATGAGTGCTTTTGTTTCTGGGGGCTAGAGTCTGAGGGGTGAGGTTGTTAGGTTGAGTAATACACGGACTTTCAGTTTTATAGATGTTTCCAGATTGCTTTCCACAAAGACTGTGCCAATTCACATTCCACTGGCAACATATGAGAGTACCCATTTCCCTCCAGCCAGAGGTGACATTGCTCTTTTAAAATTTTTTCTATCTTGATAGATGTAAAGTACATTGTTACTTTAATTTGCACTTCCCTGACTGCAGCTGAGTTTAAGCATTTTTTTGGTCATGTTTTTATTTGCTCTTCATATGCTTGGCCCATTTTCCTGTTTGATTATTTGTTCTTTTCCCATCAACTTATAAAAACTATCAATATTATTGGGACTTCCCTGGTGGTCCAGTGGTTAAGATGCTGCGCTCCCAAAGCAGGGGGCATGGGTTTGATCCCGGGTCGGGGAACTAAGATCCCACATGCCACATGGGGCAGCCAAAAAAAAAAAACAAAACAAAAAACCTGTCAATATTACAAGTAGTAATCTTCTGAATGTTATCTTTGTTACAAGGGTTTTTTTCCAAATTTAATTGTTTTCCGTTGACTTTATGGTCCTCAAACTTGAGCTGTGCATCAGAATCACTTATTAAACCTAGGTTACTGGGCACCACAGCAAGAATTTCTGATTCAGCAAGTCGAGGGTGAGAGGCAAGAACGTGTGTTTCTAACAAGTTCCCAGATGCTGCTGCTGCTGCTGCAGGGACTGTACACTGGGAATCGCTAGTTTTTGCCATACAGAAGTTTAAAATTTGTGTATAGTTAAATATGTCTGCTCTTTTACTTAGAGCTTTTGAATTTCTTGTCTTAATTTAAAAGGTCTTCCCAGTCCCTATATTGTACATATGGTCCCCAAGATGTATTTCATTGTTTTACATTTAAATGTATAATAACCAGGAATTTATTTTTGTATATGACATAAGATAGGGGTTCTATTGTATTTCCTTCAAAATGTTCACCAGTTATCCTAGCACCAAATTATTAAATAATCCATCCTTTTCCCACTGAATTGAAATGCCACCTTTGTCATATAGTAAACACTGGAATCTTTTTCTGTATCCTTTATTCTCTTCCAGTGATCATTGTGTCTGTTCCTGTTTCAATAATGTATTGATTTGATTACAGTGGCTTTCATAGTATGTTCTAATATTTGATAAGACAAAACCTTCTCCACTCTCATACTTTTCTTTGCTGTGTTTTGGCATTTATTCTTCTGTATAAGTTTATGATCATTTTATCTAATTTTTAAAAATCTGTGAGGGAGGATTTTAATTGGAATTACATTAGATCTATATATTAAAGAGAATTGACTTCTTAAAAAGTACTAAGTCTTTTCACCTAAAATATGGTATTTCTTTTCATGTTCTCAAATTTTTATATCCTTCAATAAGATCTTAGTTTTATTTACGTAGGTCTTATGTTTTTCTTGTTAAATATACTTCTAAGTGTTCTGTAATTTTTATAAGCATTTCTAGATGCTTATTGATACACTGAGAAGTTACTGATTTATGTTTGTCTATCTTGTATACCGCTCACTTACCAAATCCTCTTATTACTACTAGTTTTTTTTTTTTTACTTAAATCTCTTAGGTTTTCTAGGTATACAGTTATATCATTGATGCAAAATAATAGTTCTCTCCTCCTTTTCAATTTTATGCCAACTGTGTTCTTATCTAATTGTATTTATTTGACCCCACTACCTAATTAATAGGTTACTATAATTGCAATGGTTTTAATATGTCTCTGTTTGAGTTAAGGTTTGCAGATAGTTTTTGGTAATAGCCTTTAATATATGTAAGTAGTTTCTTTCTAGTCTCTATTTTACTTTGTGGTATTTTTAAAAATTTATTTTCTGGTCACACCTCGGGGCTTGTGTGATCTTAGCTCCCCGATCAGGGATTGAACCCGGGCCACGGCAGTGAAAGCGCTGAGTCATAACCACTGGACCACCAGGGAATTCCCTATTTTGTGATTTTTTTTTAAAAAGTAAATGGCTGCTGAATTTTCTAAAATGTCTTTTCAGCATCTAATATTACACTATGGCTTTCTTTCTTCAATTTTGACTTATGTTTGTAGAGCTTCTGATCTTGAACAATCCTTATATTTGTGGAATAAACCTACTTGTTTATCAAGATGCATTTCTAGCTTCTTGTTGCTTTTTTTAATTTTAAAATTCAGATATAATTTACAGACGATAAAATTCATCCTCTTAAAGTGTACAAGTCAGTATTTTTTAGTATATTTATAGAATTATGCAACTGTCCCCACTATCTAATTCCAGAACACTTTCATCACCTCAGAAAGAAACTGTGTACCCATTAGTAGTTATTCCCCATTTGCCCTTACCCCTAGCCCGTGGCAATGACCAATATACTTTCTACGTCTATAGATTTGCCTATTCTGAACATTGCATATAAATGGAAGCATACAGTTTATGTCTTTTGTGTCTGGCTTCTTTCACTTAGCATGTTTTCAAAGTTTATTCATGTGTAGCATGTATCAGTACTTCATTCTTTTTTATGACTGAATCACATTCCATTGTATGGATATGCCACATTTTGTTATCCAGTTATCAGTTGATGGCCATTTGAGTTGTTTCCACCTTTTGGCTATTATGAATAATGCTGCTCTGAACTATTGTGCACAGTTTTTGTGTGGACATGTGTTTTCATTTCTCTAGGGTATATACCTAGGAGTGAAATTGCTGGGTTACATAGTAACTCTATGTTTAACTTTTTGAGGAACTGCTAAACTGTTTTCCAAAGCCCCTGTACCATTTTACATCCCCACCTGCAGTGTATAACATTTGTTATTGTGTCCTTTTTTAATTATAGCCATCCTGGTGGGTATGAAGTGGTATCTCACTGTGGCTTTGATTTGCATTTCCCCAGTGACTAATGTTGTTGAACCTGTTTCATGTGCATGTTGGCCATTTGTGTATCTTCTTAGAGAAATATCTTTTCAAATTTGTAGCCCAGTTTAAAATTGGATTACTTGAAGTGTAAGAGTTGTTAATATTTTTTAAACAGTTTATTCTTAATATTTACAGTTTCTGAGGGGGGGCACACTCCAACCTTATGTGGGTTTTGCTGAACATTATCAGATCATTGGACAAAATAATAGTCTCTAGGCAATTAACATTGTTGTTTGTTTATTTTCACTTGCATTAGAGAGTAACTCAGACATCTCCTCTACAAGTACCTAACCTGTCTTGGATGCACCACCAGTCATACCTCATGCAGCCTTCAGTGAGTGTTCAGAAGTGGGCAAAAGCCAAAGAGGCAATTTGATGTAAAGAAAAACAGTGGGATTTGATGAAAGGAGATAAGGGTGTGAGTTCTGGCTCAGTCTCTTGTGTAACCCAGGTGTTTGACCTTAAATTCTGTGAGTTTGCTATTCTTAGACAAGGATCCCTCCAGACTGATGGGCAGAGTGCCTGTTCCTGCTGCATAGCTGGGCCGTTGCTCACCTATCATTTCCCAGGGTTTTTAAATGTCTGTCTTCAGTGGTTCTGGTAGCCATGCATCACCGCTTCAGGCAGCCTCACAGGACGCTGCCGGCTAACCCTGTCCTCTGTTGCTGCTCCTATAGGGCTCAGTGCTGACACCAGCAATGGATCATCCTGTTGCTCTCCAGCCTGCCTCCGTGATGGGACCTCTTACCCAGCAACTGGGCCACCTCTCGCTCAGCAGCACGGGCACAGTAAAGCAGGATATGTTTTTATTATAAACTCCTACCAAGCAAAGAATACCTATGTAATACTCTTAGGTTTAAATACTCTTGAATAAGGATGGGAATCACTTCAGTGTCATCGAGGGCACACTCAGAAAAGGCGATAAACTAAAAAGATAATAATCCGTGAGCTAGGAATACAGCCATTCTGCTCTTTAGCTCATTCATTTTAACTGATTCCTACTCATGCAACTAAATAAATGGTGTTTCTACCTACATATTAGTTTATCTAGTTCATACACTTTCCTAGAAGTCTTTATCAAAGTAGTAACAGGAATAATGGGTGAAGCTCATTAGTCTTCTTGTAGGTCGGATGCATTCTGATTTGTTCAGGAGGGCTTAAAGCAGAGAAGGCAGTGCGTTGAGAAAAAGCAGAAGACAGGAAAGAGGAGGAAAAGGTAGTCATGTACTTAGAAGCCTCTCTAAGCCAGTGTACTTTAGAGTCACCTGAAGTGCTTTTAAAAAGCACAATTAAATTAGGACAATTAAATTAGAATATCTGGGGACGGAACAATAGGCACTCGTATTTTTTACAGCTCCCCAGGTGCTTTAAATGTAGCCAAGAATCACTGCTCTAAGCCTATTGATGTATCTCATTCCAGTATATGCCAACAGCTGCAGCTATGCAAGGAGCGTACATCTCCCAGTACACCCCTGTGCCTTCTTCCAGTGTTTCAGTTGAGGTAAGAGCTTTATAATCTCTTTGGATTGAAGATTGGAAAATGAACAGAGGCACATTTTCCCCTGATCAAAATCTTCCTCTCACAGTGATGCTGATTCTGTGTTCACAAATAGCTGGTAGGGATGTGAAGAATGTAGGAAGGAAAGACTTAGTTTGTATCTCTGAATGAGGCCCTTCCTCTCATTTGGCAGATGGTAGTTAATCCCAGGATGCTGGCTTGTATTGACTCGTGTGTCCTGGGAAGAGGATGGGTTGCTCTAAACGTTGGGGAAGTGATGCTCTGAGTGTGCGTGTGTGTTTGTGTGTGTATGTGCACTCACACAGGTGTGTGGGAATGGGTTGGTTGGGGAGGACACGCAACTTAGCTAGGCTGCTTCAGTGGGAGGTGAGGAAAGGCTGCACAAGGTGACTCTCCTGCCTTGGCTGTGGTACAGGATGGCGGCAGCCAGCAAAATCAAGTGACAGTGGATGCTGCCTCAGACCATGGGGTCTATTCTTTCCAGTTCAACAAGTAACAGTGGTAAGAATCACATACTGAGGGGCGGGGTGGGCTGAGCAGCCTGAAATCAGACTCTCATGTTTGTCATTCCCCCTCCCTACCCTCTCTGGCTTATGCCTCCTTTAGGATTTCCCTCCCCATCTTTGTTGAGTATAAATGAATTCTTGGAGATGCTGATGCTCCAGACTCCAGAGGGCTGACCAGCAATACAGCCCCTCTGTGGGCCCAGCTGAGGACTAACACTTGGTCATCGGTTTTCACAGGCCTGGGCCTGGAAAAAGAAGTCTCTGCACTCCTGCCCTGTGCTCTTCCTCCACTCCTGGTGGAGCCTGGAGGAACTGTCACTTTGTGTGTGTGCTACAGTCAAGGAGACCAAAAAGACTTCTTTTCTTTTGTGAAGAAAGTTTTATGTTTTGTTTTAAACTGCAATATACTCTTTCCCTACCCCAAAGAGACACGGTGCCTGGAGCTTGTTCTCGTCTTTATGAAAAACAGTTTTTGATGTGTTGGACTTATTTGGGAAGGCTTTTTAAACAAATTATTTTCTTAAAAGAAAAAGGTGTGGTGCTAGAACACTGATGGAGTCCTACTGTGGGCCCTACTTACTGAGTTTAGTTATGGACCTTTTGGCAGGAGGTGTAAGAAAATATGCAGACTTTTAAAGTTTTGTTTTATAAAGCTCTTAGATCACACATCCCATCTCTTCTTCACATACATTTTATGCCTTCTTTCTCTCATCCAGAGTGTTCTTTTTCTCTTTTCCATACAGCAGAACCTGCCTACTTTGCCTCTTTACAGTTTTTAATTTTGTGAATTTCTTTTTTGAATGAAATTTCATACGGAATTTTGGGGGGCTGGGCAAGGAACAAGGTAGAACACTAAGCAGGCAGTGGAAGTGGCTTTTCCTCCCTCTGCCCTGCCACATCCTAGGAGGAAAGACTAGACTTTGCCCTCCGGAAGCAGAGATGTGACCTAGGCTCACTAAGGAGACAATCCCACAGCCTTAGGAAGCCATCCTTCATCCAAATTTGGATGAAGACTAGGTTTTCCCTGGCGAGTTCCGGAGGAATGGACCTACTGACTTCTGACTAACTCTTCTCACTGCCAAGGCCAACACCACATCCTCTGAGAAAATGTCTTCCCTTGCTACAGCTTTTCAGGAATACCTGCTTTTCTGATTCCTAGAGGATCTTTTCTGCCCTGGGTCTCAAGGACTCTCTCTTCCCTATCTCACATCGTTGCTGTGCTCAGAGCCTTTGCTTTTGTGACCTTGCTGAATCCATTTAGGTTCCTTCCCCACCACGGACAATCAGCTGCTTTACCTCTAGACCGACGATTCTCAAAGAGGTGGTTTTGTCGCCTAGAGGCCACTTGACAATCTCTGGAGACATTTTTGGTTGTTGTGCCTGGGGGTGGGGCTGTGTGCTACTGGCAGCTAGTGGCTGGAGACCAGGGATTCTGCTAAACACCCTGCACGGCACAGCAGAGCCCCAACTCCCCCAGCAGAGAATTGTCTGGCTCAAAATGTCAGTAGTACCAAGGTTAGGAAACCTTGATGTAGACAGTGTCATCCCTGCCTCCTGTACCAGAGGACTTGGTAAATTCCCATCCCAACCCTGGACACACAGTGCCTTTTGACACTCAGGCAGCTAGTTGAGAGGGACAGAACTGAGGTTCTTGAATTTTCCCCAGGCTTTGACCTTTGGCACATCTGTGTACAGCAAGAGCTGTCCTTGAAAGGCTTGTGCCATGTGCACACACACGTTCAGAGGGATAGAGGTGGGGACTGTTCTGTGTGTGTGCTGTGCAGGGGCGGGAAAGGACAAAGCTCTTTGTAACTGTCCAGAGCAACCTGCCCTAGTGTGTTTGGGCCCCTTTTCCAGGGAACCAGGACATCAAAAATAATCTTTCTGCTTGTGGAAGGACAGCAGGGAGCTGGGATAGAAAAGGGCCATAAACCCCATCTCACTATTTACAAGGTCAGGAGTCCTTCAAAAAAAGGCTATAATTTGCTCTTCAACTCCATCACCTTCTGCAAGACCTGACTATGCACACGGAGACAGATAGGAGGAAGCCTTTGTCCATCTTCTAGGAAATAAGATCCTGCACCTGTCTCTTCCCAGTCACTCCTTCTGCACTGAAAGGAGAGTTCTGCTCCCCTTCACTTCAAGGTCAGGTGCCTTTCCACCAGACAATCAGACAGAAAGCCAAATGATGGAGAATGGAGAAACAGGTGTTCAGTTTCTGTAGGGGAGAAGGAGATGCTACTGGGCGGGAAGAAGCTGTATTATCAGTTGTTGTACATAGAGCTTGGGCCTAGCTCCCCTCCACCCATCCCAGAGTTGAGAGTCCTAACGCTCCCTACCCTTAGAGTGTCCTTTTGTACATCCTGGGGTTAAGGGAGTAGGGGTAAGGGACAATAGGTAGGATGTAAAGTATAAAGGATAAAATCGCCACTATTAATTTTCTCACAGGTACTTCCAACCTCAGGAAGGGTTTATCTAATGTAAAACAGCCCCAAACCCAGTAACTTTATAGAAGGTTTTGGCTGGGCAGGTATCTCTTGCTTCTGAGTCTCTACTCCTTAGTCAAGGAAAATACACCATATATTTCTTGTCAGTGGCCTTGAAGAAAAGGAGAAAAATCTAGAATCCTGTTCATTTAATTAATAGTAGTTTGGGGGAGCCTTGCTTTGCTAGGAGGCTTAGTGAAATGAGGGCCTTTCACGTGTAGAAACTGTTGTTGATGTCACTGCTGCCGCTCCTCTGCCTCCCAGAATTCCTGGTTCTGTCTACTTTCTCTGTCTGTATTTAAATGTTTAAATGGCTGTAATTTTGCTTTGTTTTGTTTTAAAATTCTGAAGTTACCTTTTGTGTGTTCTCATGTGAATCTGCTTAATGGATTTTATTAATGGGTGTTTCTGGTTTGGGCAGGTTTGGGCATGGGAAGTGACGGAGAGCCTGAAGTTATTTTTGTAATGGTTAATGGCATCGTGGAATTTTGTTTGGGCCTTTTTGGGTTACACTCATGATACTTTTTGCCTAATTGTTAGTTCATTTCTAACAGTTCATAACATGGGTGAGTGATTGGAAAAAGGAGACAAGGAAGGAGGGGTACTTTTTCTCCCATGAAATAGCGCCATTGGTGGCAGTGGTGGCAGAGGAATTGTAGGGGGAGACTTCAAGCTCACCGCCTAGGGCTGGGCTCTTTAAACACTATGCTAATGTTTTCTGAATCCTGTCTTCATGGAGCCCAGGTCATAACTCTCTCTGTACTTCATACCCCCGCTCATTACAGATGCTCATAACATTCTTAAAATATTTTAGTACTTTGTATTTTTCTCTTTTCAGTCAAATGGAACATACTAGATCCCTTTCTCAGATGATACAATCCTTTACTAGCCTCAGAGCCTGCCCATCCCATTTCATGCCGGTGTTATTACTGCTCCTCTCTCGCTCTGAGATGATACTCAGCCCCGAGGCTGATTAGACCTTTTGGAGGAGGGTGTGGGTCGAGGTTAGGGAAGATGTGGGAATGATGATGGGGAGAGATGTTATTTTTAAAGTGTGTTTTTAACCAAAGGATTTGAAGAGTTGCCTAGGCTAGGAAGCCTGGTGACTCTGAAGAGGTAATAAATAGCCCTTGTCAGTAAGAGATGGGGGTAGTAGGGGGACATTACTTGCACTGAGTGTGAGGACTGTGCTGCTCTACTGACCATCCCTGGATTGGGCCACCTCAGCCCAGTTCCATTCTTCCTTTCCTAACTTACTGATCAGGGAGCTCATTCAGCCCCTTGGTGCCTGCCTGCATTGCTTATTCCCTGCTGCTTCAGTGTCTACCATTTGGGGACGTACATGTGGGTTGTTACTTTGCTCCACAAAGGTGAGGTGAGAGGCCTTGCTGGAATGGAATGTTGCAGGGATCCCCATAGAATCATCTTCTAGGGAAAAAAAAAAAAAATCGTTGCTGTTCTCTTATGCACGTGCCCGCCGCACCCCTCCCCCCTTCTTGGGAGAGCAGCAGCATTGTACCTATGAGGGGGTTACCTTGAACTTCTTGGCCTAGGGCAATAAACTTGGGTCAGTGATCAGATCTAAACTTGTCCTCAGGCTCTGCTAGACCAGCTTCAGAGAAGAGGGTGGGTGTTATGAAAGCCAGTCTGTAAGGGCTAGGTCTTAATTCCTTGTGCCTTGTCACACTGATCCTTCCTGATTCCCTCTTAAACCAACTACTCCATTTCTATGCTACCTGCATTTTAGGTCCTTCCAAGCATTAGCAGATCCCTCGTTTGCTCAGCTTTTACTCCTTCCTTTCGTAGGAGGGTCTTCCTTCAACAGCTGAGATGGGCCTGAGAGCTCTATCACCCTTTTCATCTTTGCTGAATTCTGCTGCACCTCCCTAGGGGTGGTCCCCACATGACTGTAGTAATGAGAAAGCTAGGTGCCCTCTCACCCCAGTTACCACTGCTCCTTCTCCCTGGCATGTCCACGTCTGTTTTGAATGAACCATTCTCCAGGTGTATCCCAGAACTTTCTTGTCTTTGTTAAAGACCTACCTCACAGCTTCACAATTGAACATGGGCACAAGCACCTGGTTTACTTCTTTCCTTCCTTTACTCTGTCCTTCCTTTCCTGAGGGTTAGGAAGATGGGGGCTACAGAGGGCTCACAATCAAATGCAAAAACTCTTTTGGTTATTTCTGTTTCTGGAATGTCTTCTTTGAGATTTTTACCTCATTTATCACCCTAGAATAGTGTGAACTCTTCAGTCGGGTCTTGCTGTGGTACGCCAGGGGGACAGGCTGAGCAATGACTGCTTAGAATATTAACTAATGCTTGGGAGCCACCCCCAGGAACACCAACATGGGAGCAGAGCTCAGCACTTGAGAGGATAAGAGCTTGCCAGTGGCTGCCATTAGCTGAGAAGGTAAACATGCACCAAAGAGGGCATCTGGGATTTTTATAGGGCTGAAAGCAGAGATGTTCCTTCTCCACCTATTCCAGTTAGTTTACAGGGTCACCAAAACAAAACTTCCAGCCTGGAGTGTGATAAGCTTTCCTAGCCTGAGTAAAGAAAAGTTCTCGCCCCACTACTGGTGTCCACATCCCCCAACACACACATTTTTTTTCGGGTGGCAAGTGCTCTCTAGCATGCACTTATCACCTTGGACAGGAAATAAGTTTAATTTATACTCAAAACACATTTTGTACACTTTTTCTTTACCCAGAGGTTTCCAGTTTTATACTCTTGCCACATCTGTGCCAATGCTACACATTCTTCTTTTTCTGACTCTTGGTATATTCACTTGTTCCTTCCCTACAATTGGGGAGAACTTTGTCTTATTTCAACTTCTGAAATAAAACACGAAAGTCTACCTCGTGGTGTCTTATCCATGATTGGAAGCTGGGAAGGTGGTGGTGAGCACATATATTTGCTATAGTGGGAACACAGGTGGCAGCTTAGGAAGCCAAGGCCATGTCTCACAAGGCAGGAACTAGGGACACTTGAATCCTTTGCTGTAGCACCTCAGCCAGGAGCACCTGTTCCACCCACATAAGCACAAATTCTGCCTTGGATGCCTCTTGCACAGGAAGGGCCAAGCTTGGAGGTTCAGAGATGATAAACCTTGAAGTTTAGGGGCATATTTCTCCCCGGCCTGTGGTCTCCTACATCAAACCAGTCGTACTCACCCTAACAAACACCCAGCCTTCACCTTTAGGCAAGTATGAGAACCTATGTTGAAGGAAGATAAATACAGACTCTTTTGAATCTCTATCAAATGTGGTTTTTATTCAACTGACAAGCACTTTTCTACAGCTGCACTTGTGGAACATCACATGGCAAAAACAGGAGTTTTTTTCTCTAGACTTTTTTTTCCTTTTTTTACCTTATTAAAAATGAGATTGGTCCTAAAAATATAGAAAGAAATAAATTTAAATTCACAAAAAACTGTACATTATCAAAAAGTCACTAAAACACCACATTTGGTTATATAAAAAGTCAAGTCCCTTTTGTTGTAAAAGGAACATGGAAATTTGTTGGTGTTGATGGTGTGGTTTCTTCCTGTTACCAGACTGATAGGGGAGAGGAAACAAAGGGGTAGGGGTGGGTTTTATTTACTTTTTTAACTTGCCTTCCCTATCAAATACTCTTGTCAAGAAGAGAAAATCCACCTAGCTCAAGGGGCAGTGAAGATGAGGAAAGAAAAGTGAGAAACGGCCCCTTTGGTCATGCCCTCCCCCCGCCCCCCATCAACCCTCACTTCAAATTGAGGCTAGGACTCCACCCCACCTTAAGAGTGCCTGGTCCCTAGGGAAAGAGATGGAGCTGGGAGAGGAACACAGAACAGGAACAATCAAGATTTCACTCCCCCGTCCACCTAACCTCCAACAGTAGAATTAATCTAGAACATTTTATACCAGGGTAAGACTGCCGTGGGGAAAAGAAGAGCCCCCAACTACAACAGTTCCAAATGTCTAACACAAAGTTTGTTACAGCGCAGTTATTTAGATAAAATATAAATATTTATGCATAATATAAAGTCAATTCAAATATTCTTCAATCCACCTCTTATTTAAAAGCAAAAAAAAAAAAAAAATCTCAAATAAAATTAAAAGTTCTGAGGTTTATCTGACAGAAAAGGCGACTTTAGAAATAGGCTATGGGGGAGAAGGGGCATAAAGGAATAAGAAAGGGGCTGCCCCGGGACCTGTACTGCCCCCTCACCCCCTTCAGTGGCTATTCAGTGCTGCCAGAAGCACAAGGAATGCTCCCCCTCACCTGGCACCCCCTCTCCCACCAATGGAACACTTCTTGGATGCCTCAGCTCTCTGCTTGGGCCAGCCAGCAGCCACCTCCCCAGTGCAAGTACCCGTAATCTCTGATGGGAGGGGCTCTGCTGAGCAGGAAAGCAGGGGCCAGGGGCCCATGGCTATAGCTGGGAGTTAGCAGCTTTCCTCTCACAGGTCGGGGCTTAACTTGGGCACAGTCAAATGTAGGGCAGTGGTGGACCCAGAACCTCTCCTCCCTACTCTCCTGTGTTCTGCGGTCTCTGCTACTGGGTAGGGGGTCCCAGGATATGAAGTAGATAAGGGAAGGAAAGCACTACTAAACCCACAGAAGCTCATGGGATTAGGAAGAGATCCAGTTCTACCCCTCTCCCTGCAAAAGCTTAAGACTCAGAGCTACTGAAAGGAGAGGGAGTTCCTGCTGAAAGATTGCACAGTTTGAAGAGGCTGGAACAGAAATGACTGGGAGAGAGGGGAGAGAGACAGCCTTGTACCCAGAAAAACTGTTCCTGTGGTTTCCCAAAGACAAAGTGATGGTGTGAAACAATGGGAAAGGTGTTTCAATGGTTGGAAACAATGGGAAACAGATACTTGGGGGAAAAACTGAATGGATGCCACCAGACAAAACGGGCACAATCACAGCATCCTCTCACTCACTCACTCTCTCTCACACACACACCTCTCTCTCTCTCAGGCCAGTCGATTGCTACCTGGCCTCCATCTTGGGGGTGTGCCCAAACTCAGCAGTAGTTGTCCCTGAGGAGTTCCCAAGAAGGAGGTTTGGGTAAGAGGTGGGGAAGGAGGCTGGAAGGCCCAGGGTTCAGGGTGCCTCCCTGCCCTCTCCCCAGTTTGCTAAGTTTCAGAAAAGGCTAGAAACTCAGCATTTGAGGAGTATCCAACATTACAGAGGGACTAGCTATTGGCAGGAAGATGAGGACAGAGAGAAAGACAGGGACCTCTGAACTTCTTTTTCCTTTGAAGGGAAAAAAGATTTGGGGGAAAAGGATGGAGGAACCCGTACACAACAGTTTTACATTATTGGATGAGAGAAAATCTGAAAAGGGGGTTGGGGGGGGACTGAGAGAGAGAAAGTGAAAAGCGGGGGAGGGACTGAACATGGAAGCAGCATGTTCAGGGCCCGGTGTCCGGCTCGACACACTTGGGAGTTAAGTCCACTTTACTGGCCGTCACTGCGGGTCCACACACAGTACAGAGTGTTTCTTGGTTTCACACATTCACTAGAACTATTGCTATTGTTAAATAGCCCCAGAATGCTGGGGCATGTACAGGGAAGGTGAGAAAGCTGGGAGGAGGAAGTAGGAGCTTCTTTCATCCTCCTCCTCTTTTTTAATTAGGAAATAAAACAGAAAGGAAAAATTATTTTTCTTTTTTTTTTTTGGCTTTCAGTCCAGAAGGACCTCATCTCTGCCCCTCTTATGTGAGGAACAAGAGGAGGAAAGGAAGAAAGGGGTGTAGGGATAAGAAGATGTAGGGCGCTGCCAAAGGTAGGGTCAAAAAATCAGGGTTCTACCTCGGACTCGAGTCTGGACCCAGGGCAGCATCAGCAGGTGAGAATGGCAGGGTCTGTTTGTTTGGAGGGCAGGGAGCAATGCCACAAGGTGACTCCCCACCTCCCTTGCCTCACAGATTGGCCTGTTTTCCCTGATAAAACTCCTCCCAGCGGCTCTCGAAGAAGCGACGCATGATGTGCCCAGCCTTGCCCACTTCAGAGTCATCCTCATTGAATGTCTGGCAGTTGTCAAAGACCAGAAGTGCATCAGCCGCAAACTCCTCTGAGCTGGTGTACCTGGGCAGGGGTGGAGACAGACCTGTGAGCTGGGTACAAGTTACGGCAGTAACAGAAGAGCCGGGGGCTTCCCTGGTGGCGCAGCGGTTGAGAATCTGCCTGCCAAAGCAGGGGACACGGGTTCGAGCCCTGGTCTGGGAAGATCCCGCATGCCGCGGAGCAACTAAGCCCGTGAGCCACAACTACTGAGCCTGCGCGTCTGGAGCCTGTGCTCCGCAACAAGAGAGGCCACGCTAGTGAGAGGCCCGCGCACCGCGATGAAGAGCGGCCCCCGCTCACCGCAACTGGAGAAAGCCCTTGCACAGAAACGAAGACCCAACACAGCCAAAAATAAATAAATAAATTTAAAAAAAAAAAAAAAAAAGAAGAGCCGGGACAGTTACTGATGTCTACTTACCCTCCCCGGAGCAGCCGCTCCCGCATGGTGGAAAAATCCATAGGGTTTTTGATGATGCGCCGGTACCCACTCACCAATCGTGGGTTCACAGGCTCCAGGAAAGGCCAGGCTGCATCATGGGACTCCATCTCCATCAAGATAATCCTATTACGAAAGACAGTGATGACTGCACTCCCAGGAAGCAAACACACTGACCCCTCCCAGCCCTTTACTCCGGCAAAGGTAGAGCCAGTTGTCCCCAGAATTCACTCAACTCACTCGCAGAACGTGAGATCACTGTGGTGGTTCCGCATGGAGAGCCGCCGCCGCTTTGAGGGGGACTGCCCTCCTTCTGAGCACCGAGGCGCTGCCGGGCTTTCTCGGCCCCTCGACAGTAGCCGGCGCCGGCAGCTATCACCCTCTGGGAAGTTCAGCACATAACTACTTTTCCGCTTCTGCCCTCGTTTTGGGAAACCTGGCCTCTGAGTCAGTTCTCCCTCTACCTGCTGAAGATAAGAAAAAGGTAAGATCAGCAACAGCTGGAGATGTTCTCTGCTTGCCCTTCACTTTACTACAATCCCTACTTGTCTAAGTGTGACTGAGGCTTCAAAATACTTTCATGCATAAGCCAGCATGTGAATTTATTCACATAACCCAATAAGGTAGGTGAAAGGGAAAGTATAATCATTCCCATTTTATAAGGAAAGTAAAAGCAAGTAAGGTTATAGAATTTAAGTGACTTGTCCAAAGAAGGATCAGAACTCAGGTCTCCTAGCACATCATCTGGAGCCCTTTCCCAGGAGAGACTGAGGCATGGTAAGAATGATATTTGTAGGACTGGTGGTAAATGGGATGAGAAAGAAAATCTCTGACTTTCGCTTGGGAGTGGAATGAGAGGGAGCAGAAGACTTACCTGGGCCAAACAGACGGCACAGAACCAGTCTCCTTCTGGGACAGCCTCCATCTTGGGCCGAAGGCAGTAAATATGGCAGCCACGGTCACACCCATCACAAAGTAGAAGAAACTCATCGTTGTCACCCTTCCGGCAGACTAGACAGGTCTGGACCGAGGTTGTGAGGAGGCAGGGTGAGCCCTCAAGCCTCTGCCTGCCACTGACCCCACCCACGCCAGCTGGCCATCTTGTCAGCCCCCCCAGGCTCTCCAGGCCTCTTACCACTTTGTTGACAGACTTCTCCCAGGCAATGGACCTCTCCAGCTGGCCCAGGCACAAGCAGACCTGGGCCGCGCTCCAGCACCGCTCCAGCGTTTGGCGCCAGGCTCGAATGCGAGGGGTGATCTCGTAGGATCTGGTGGGAGAAAGTGGTGGTTTGGGGATGAGGAACAGGACCCATTAAATTTATTCCTCCTCCCCCAAGACCAAGACGCGGGGAGCCACTCACATCTCTGGAGCCGTGCGCTGTGGGGCGCCACTGGGCGTGCTGAGCAGGGCCTTCTCCAGCACGCCCTCGTGAGCTGGCCACAGGGGCTCCCGCAGGTACCGCCGCTCCACATTCTGCTCCAGGGCAGCGAGTCGCATCACTGCCAGGTCCAGGGGGTTGGTAGTTTTACGCTGGGGTGCCAGTCCTTCCTTGCCTCGACCCCGCCAGGTGATATCCTCCTGGGAGTCAGGTAGATGCTCACAGTAGGCCAAGTCTTCACGAGTAGAGTCTGGGCTGGGACGTGTCCAGCCCTGCAGGTGGGAGAGAGGAATAAAACTCATTATAAAGAAAGAACATTAAGCATAGAAAAAGATGTGACCCATTTAGGGTCATGGGAGGTCACTTGTGAAGTGGGAACCCCAGGTTTTCCCTAACAGGGTACAGGAGATTAACACCCTCTCGTCAACAACCCCCTACCCAGTGCCAGCCCAAGTGTACCCGAATCTGCAGATCAGACAGGATAACCCGCTGTTCCAGCTCCTCTACCCACTGAAGCACAGCCAAGTCTGTCTCATATGTCTTCTCTTTGGGGGACCAGCTCAAGATCCCTTCTTGAAAGGCAAGTAGCTGACTAGGCTCAAAGATAGGGTCTGAGGAGACAGAAGGCAGAGGGAAAAGCCCATCAGGCTATTTCGTTGTCCACAGCAGCAGCTCAACGTTTACCTGGGCTCTGCAGCTCAGGGTGGTTAAGCATCTACCTTACCAGTTGAGGGCCGTAGGCAGACTTCCTGTAAGAAGTCCCTGTGCTTGTTTAGGTGTTTGTGAAGTGCCTTCTCTCGGATGCCTCGGGGGTGCAGGGCCTTGAGCATGGCATCCAATGTCTCAGGATCTCGGATCCACCACCAGCCCGAGCGCATCTCTGTGAAGATGGTTTATGTGTGTGGGGTGGGGAGTGGGAACCAGCTATGAATCACATGGTCCACATCTGATGCCACTCCTACCTTTATCTCACCCCATTCCACCCCAAAGTCACTCACCAGGGGGGACGGGCTGGGCTGTCAGCTGGGTTAGGTAACGCTGCTCCATCTGTCTGAAGAACTTACTGGGAGGTCTCCCTCTCCGTTTTGGCTGTCCCATCCCTGTGGGGCTCTGTGGTGTTTCTCTAGGGTCTCCTGCTCGCCTTTTAGGAGCCAGGCCCAGCAAGGGGGTGGAAGAGAGCTGCCCTGGAGAATAGGGGTTGGCAGCACTGGGTCTATTCACCTGTGAATGAGATGACACATAAGGTGATGAGGGTGTGTTTTCATGTTGACAGGACCCCAGTGGCCCCATCCCTTCCCCCCAGCTTCAGCAACAGCCCACAGCCAGGCAACAGAGCCTGTGGCAAGATGAAGATAAGTGCATACCGCTAATTCTGGCTACTTACTGGCTTGGAGGAGGCAGGTAGCTGAGGGGAAGGAGTGGGCTGGTCCTCAGAAACTGCAGGGGGTGGTGTAGGGGCAGCACTGCAGGGCATCTGGGCTGAGAAGTTAAACCAGGGAGCTTGAGAATCGGGGCTGGCTTCTGTCTCGTCAGCTTCTGGCTCCTCCGGGGGCCGTGATGGCATTGGGTCCAGTTTTCCGGGGCTGCTATCAGGCGTGAGGACTGAGCTACTGAGCAGGGAGCCATGGCTCTGAGTCTGGCTCAGCCAAGACAGGAAGGCTGACTGGCTGAGGTCGTGCTGGCTCTGACCCAGAGACAAAGGGGAGCCCTCTGGCTCTAGGAACCCATTATGGGAGTGAGGATGGGACTGAAGCTGGGGCTGGGGCTGGGCATGAGCCTGAAGCTGAGGATGGGGCTGAGTCTCGGGCTGAAGCTGGACCTGCAGCTGTTCTGAACCTTGACTCTTGACAGGAGATTTCAAGTGCCTAGGTTGCACAGACCCAGGCTTAGTTTTCCGAGGTCGGCCTCGGGCCCGGGCAGGAGAACTGGCAGAGGTGCTGCAGCCAGCTAACTCCCTCTTCAGAGAGAAGGAGGCTGGGCTGGGTGTTGAATGGGTTGCCACTTTTAAGGAGTCAGTTTCCTGCTTTATCACATCCTCAGGAACTGTAAAGAAAAGTGAAGAGCATAACACATACACAGATATAAGGGGAAAGAAAGAGGGTGTACAAACACAGGACATATACTTTCTTTTTCTCTTGGACTTCATACCCCCCTTTTGGAGACTGCACCAGGAAAAGCTTATATGCCAGTGAGCACAGTCTCTGGAAAAGAAACACTATGCTCCCAAGTAATCATCATCAGCATAATCATAAGCTAACATTTATTGAGAACCAGCTATAAGTTAAGCATTATTCTAAGAGCATTAACTCATTTTAATCCTCTCAGTAGCCCTATGACGTATACATTCTATCATTAACTCCATTTTACAAATGAAAAAACTGAAGCATACAGCTGGTAAATGGCAGAGCAGGTAGGTAGGCAGTCCTACTCCAGAGCCTGTGCTCTTAACCACACTGTGCTATACTGATTCTCATACAATGAAAGAAGCCCAAGACAACTAGGCAGAGGAAAAGGAATCGTTTAACTTTTGTTAGGACTCAATTCAGGGTCCTACGACACACCTACCTAAGCTCCCCTCTGTTCCTTCCACAAAGATACCAGTCAAATAGGGCAACACCCAGTAGTTGCGTCTGTAGCGGTCCTGACCCAAGGAGACTGCCCGAAGCATCTGGGATGAGTGAAGCAGCTTTTTGCGAAAGAAGAGCTGACGCTGGGTAGGCAGTGGAAAAGGAAGATGAATGAAAAACACACTTCCAGGGTGACAGTGGTGACTTCGTCCGGTATATGGGAGAAGGGCAATGGCTCTCAGCTTCCCTATAAAATTGATACCATCTGGGCCCAGCTCATAAGGTAATCAATTCTCACCCAGCCCCTATCTCCAGCTCCTGGGAGGTTAGAAGCACAATACCTTGCTGAGTTTTTCTATCTGGCGCTCTAGCTCTGGGATGCTAGATGCTATGACATCAACCTGGAGAAGAAACAAGTAGACACCAAGAGAAAGGGAATCATCAGATTCAAGAAAAAAATAATCTGTTTTCCAACTCCCACTTTCCTTGGTCTGGGCTAGTACCTCTCCATCTCTTCGACCCCTACGGCCATGGACAGCAGCTGTAGTCTCCTCCTCTTCCTCCTCTTCCATGCCACTGGTCTCCTCCATGATCCGAGAACTGCGCCTCCGCCCCAGGCCTTCCTCCGGCCCCTGCAGCTCTACCTCAGGTCGCCCAGTTCGCTTGGCCAAAGCAGTTTTCAATCTTGACATAGACAGATTAAGGGAAACCGTGGTGAGGAACATGATACCACCACAAAAGGAACACAGTGAATCTAAACAATCCCAGGCCCTGGGGTAAGGTCCCAACCCCAGGGGAGGGGCTAAGGACACTGAGTTCCAAGCAAAAATCCTGGCTATGCTTCACTCTTTCCCCCTTCTCTCCTCTGTCCTGTCCCTACCTCCGGAGCCGGCCTTCAACAATCCACTTGTTTTTCCTGTAGCTGGACATACTCTCCAGAGTCTTGTCAATCTCACTGCAGGGGAACAGGGAATGGGATTCTGAGGGAGAAGTGGCAGCACATACACAGAAGAAGGGAGGCTCAAGGGTAAAGGGAGTTTCATCCTAGAGCCTAGATTGGATGAACGGCAGAGGAAGGCTTGGAGTCTCCCAGGGAAGAAAATTAGATTCAGTCCTAAGTCACACCAGCATGTCCAGAGCATGGCAGTGGACACACATCGCCGAGGATTTCTAAATGGCTAACCCCCTCCCCCATCCCATTCTGACCAAGGCACACAATAACCATCCCCACCCCTGCCCCTCACTTGATGATGAGGGTGGAGCCATTGAGCTCATGCACAAGGAAGGCCAGGACAGCAGCCTTCTGCTGGGGCGGCTGGGCTTGAAAAGGCTGGGTGCGCAGGCTGTCGCAAAGGGCTGGCTCCACTCCATACGCCATGAGGAAGCAGCGCAGGATCTCAGACACATTGTCTCTTGTTAGTGGGATCTCGGACACCTTCTCCCCCAAGATCTTTAAGGACTGTTTGGAGGAGAGCATGATAGGAGTTAAGAGAGAAAGAGGAACAACTCAAGTTGGGTGAATCTGGAGCAGGAAAATACAATAGAACTACGGGGTTAAGATAGGAAAAGAAGAAAAGAATGAAAGTTGATAGGACAGATGAGAGAAGGAAAAGGACAGGTGCAAAAGAAAAGGAGTAAATTAAAGGAAAATGAACAAAGTAAGCAGAGGGAGGTCAGAAAGAAAAAGAAATAGAAGAGAAAAAAATATATGGAAAACAGAAACAGGAAGAAACTACAGATCTTCCTCCACTTGTCCCTGGAGAGAATGACGAGAGTCAGGACCTAAAACCTTAAAGCAGTGAGTAGAAGTAACCTAGGAGAAGACGCAATAAATTACCAGAAGGGCTAGCATGTAGTATATAGATCTTCCTCAACTTATGATGAGGTCATGTCCCAATAAACCTATCATAAATTGAAAATATTCTAAGTTGAAAATGCATTTAATACACCTAATCTACAGAACATGATAGCTTAGCCAACCCTACCTTAAACATGCTCAGAACATTTACATTAGCCTAGAGTTGGGCAAAATCATCTAACGCAAAGCCATTTTATAATAAAATGTTGACTATCTTGTGTAATCTACTGAATACTGTACTGGAAGTGAGAAACAGAATGGCTGCATGGGTACAAAATGGTTGTAAGTGTATCAGTGAACACATGGCTGACTGGGAGGTGTGCCTTGCTGCCACTGCCCAGCATCACTAGAGAGTATCGTACTGCGTTTCTCTAGCCCAGGAAAAGATCAAAATCAAAATGTGAAGTACAGTTTCCACTGAATGCGTATCACTTTTGAACCACTGTAAAGTCGAAAAATCATAAGCCAAACCACTGTAAACTGGGGACCATTTGTGTATCTCCCTTCACTTGTCCTGATCACTTTGGGAAGGGGCTTTCATGCGTTTAACTTAAAGAGAAAGCAAAACTGAGAAAAGCACGGATTCCAGGCCCTCTGAACCCGCCCAGGAAAGGACCTCACCTGACAGTAGGAAGGCAAGCCAGGATCATAGAGCGCAGCTTTCAGGAGCCGCACCAGCAGATCTTGCACCTCGCCCAAGCTGTCGCCTTGACACAGGAGTCCCTCCTGCAGGACTCCCAGGCTAGGTACATCTTTGGCAGGGTCAAAGCCCAGCACCTTGCCGAAGCTGTGCAGGAACTCCACAATGGTCAAGCAGTCTGAGAAGGCCCCACTAGGCAGGATCAGACCAGGGATGCGTGAGAAGTCAGGCAGGGGCTGTAGAGATAAAAAGAGGTAGGGTGTTCTGTCAAACATATGGGAAGGCAACAGTCTGGATATCTAGGAGGCTCTTCCTTTCACAGAAGTGTCTTCACGGATGGCCCCTCCAGGACCTGTTACTCTCCCCTCACTACCTGGTGGTCAGTCAGACACATGTCCTCTGTGGGCTTCTTCATCTCCTCCAAGATCATCTGCTGCCTCTGCCGCTCCTCCAAGCGCCTCTGTGTGGCCAGAGCTTTATCTGCTTTACAGGCTGGCTTGGCTTTGGCCACCTCCTCCTTTTCCTTCATTTTTACCTTCTCCTTTTTCTCCCTCTTGACTTTTTCCTTCAGTTTTTCCTGCTTTGTTTTTACTTTCTCCTTCTCAGCCTAGCCACCCAAGGGAGAGAGGAATCAAGAGTGCCATAAAGATTCAAGTCACCACCCTTTCCAGGTCCCCGTCCTCCCCACCTTACACCCAGAAACATGACTATAAAAAGAGACCAACTCACACGTCTTGCAAAATCAGTTTGGTGACTTCAAAGTTATGCTTGTGTGTACATGCACCTACCTTCGATTTCTTCTTGGCCTCCTTCTGCTTTAAGCTCTTGGTCTCTTGTTTCCTCTTGTTCTTGGCCTGTAAACCATAAGGGAAGTCATTTCTCCTCAAACTCTGAAAGCATCACTGCTTTGACTAGCATTCAAAAACAGACAAGGGTACTGGGGAGGAGAGGTGAGACATGGGATGAGAGGTCGGCAATGGATCAATTCTCTCACCCTGGAGATGCTCACATTATTCCTGAATAAGCCCAATTCTCTAAATGGCGAGTGGCAGACGTGGGAGAAGGAAGAGAAGACAGAGCAGCTGTAGGAAAAGTTAACCTACTGTGTAATCTCTCTGATGTCCCTCACCTGCCCTTGGTTAGTAGCCTGACACTCTCCCCGTTGTACCTTCTGCTTCATCTTCTTCTTGATTTTACTCATCTTTGCTTTATCTTCCTCATTCAGTGTTTCTGTGAGGGCAGAAAGAAAAATGAAGAGTGAGGCAGGCAGGCCAATCTCCAGCATCCAGAGCAGCACATGCCTGTCACAAAGCTGGCCTCCAAAGCAGCTCCCTGAAGAATCCAAAAGTTTGTGTTTTTTTTTGTTTTAAGTATACATAAAATGTTGGAGAAAAAATGTAGGAGAGGCACCTGCTATAGAGGTAGCACGAAGAACTCAAATGGTATCTCCTGCCCAGAAGCACCAGCCCCTTGAACACTAGACTGCTTTAGAAGGGGTCCTAGGGGCCAAAACAGCAAAGTAGCCTTATAGCCTGTCTCTCCCCCAGGCTATCTGACAGATTGATTTTAGAACAAAGAAAGGAACAGAAAAACTGCCAGGGAAAGCAGGTGGTCTTGAGTGGGAAGCACCAATTAAGCAAGAATGTGCCAGAAAGAAAGGGCCCAGATAATGGACACTTTAGCAGAATCATATCAAACTGACATAGCTATTGCTTATGCTCAGCTCCTATGTCTTGCTCTACTAAAAGGTCTGAATTTCTTCCCTTTTGGAAGACAATATTGAAGTGTGATTCTGCAAACAATAGTGTTTCAGAATTGGTGTTTTTGATATGACAGCACCTATCCTATTCTGGCACAGAAACACTACCACCACCACATCTGTACAGCAACCCTCTAAGTTAGACAGGTATCACCTGCAGATGACCCACTATAGGCTTTTATTAAAATATAAGTGACTCGCTCCAGGTCATACAGTCAGAATATGGCAGAGCTGGAACTCTGAATAGGAGACCGATGACTCCAAATTTTTTCAAATTTATACTATATCAGGGCAAGTGCAATATTTACTGAAAAATTAGACATTTCCAATCTGTCCATCCCACTAAAACAGTGCCAATTATCTTTTGGATTCAGATGTGAATTCTGAACCTCCATGATGGTGGCAATGAGTAAGGTAAGAGTGTATGTATGAGACAGCCAAAACCAGTAAGATAAGTGAGAAGCTGAAAGATGGAAAGAAAGGACATGAAAGCCCTCTCCTCTCATAACTATCTTTGGGGACCGCCCAGGCTCCACTAGTAAGAGAGTAACTCAGTAAAGAAACTGGTTGTAAAAGAAGTACCACAAAAGTGCTGGGACCCTGAGGCTGCTTTCCAGAGAGGGGAAGGTGATTCAGATTCATTTCTTCCAGACGTCAGTCACATTCCTGGGAAACCCAGGCATTAGCAATTCATCAACATTTCAGATACCTCAGAGAGTGAGCAGAATCCCCAGTCGTACCTTGGGCCTCCAGTTTCTTTAGGAGGCGGTTGTCTGTCTTATTCAACAGCTCAGTGATTTTGACTTTGGGTGGCCGACCTCGGCCCCGTTTCACCTTGGGGACGTCCTTGGTCTTGGCCTTCTCAGTGTTTCGAGGTCGGCCCCGTTTCCCAGTAATTGCCTGAATCCTGGATGGGATCTCCTCTGCTGAGAGCTGTACCCACTGCAAGCCCTGAGGTAATAAGGAAGACTCTTGTTACAATGGGAGGGAGTCTGAGCAAGCCACCAGGCCCTCTGAACCATTCAATGCCCAAGACTCTCCAAACCCCATGAGAGGAAGCTGCAGCTTGTCCATCAACCCTTTCTCAGACACAAAAGCATATTTAACCCTTGGGTGTGCACCTCTGGTGTGTCTCTCTCTTCAAAGAAATCACCAACAGGCATACGGGGACTGAAGCTGAAGTGCTCGCGGCGGACGTTGTGTACCACATTGCGGCTCAGGTACTATGAGGAGGAGGTAGAGTGGCATCAGTGAAGTTACAGCCCTACCACACCTATTGGCCAGCAATAGCCCAAGCAGAACAAGTCCCAGAGCAGACAATGCCAGCTTGTTGCCACTGGGCCCAAAAAAAGGAGTCTGTGCTTTCCTAAAAAAGTCCACGAAAGCTACATTACCTTGATCACTTCCGGGAACTGTTTCATCCTCTTCCCACAGGGGCCGTAATACCAGGTCTCCCCCTGCCATCGGTGGCTGCCCTTCTTGATGCGCACCTCTCTCCGCCACCTGCCAGAGAAGCACACGGGCCCTGCCGCCAGGTCACACCCCTACCCACTCTCAAGCCACCCAGAAGCCAAGCCCACTGAGCAGATGGCCCGCCCCTCACCTGTCTCACTAGAACTGCATGTAGGTGCAGAGGATCCTGCGACACAAGCTTGGCCAGAAGGCAGGCCTGGGCCACAAGCCCCTCAGCACCACAGGGGAAAGCAACACACCAGACTGCACAAGCCCAGAAAGACCTCCACCCCTCCCTTCACAAAGTCAGTGAGATGAGCAGCCAGAAACCCCCTCCCTAATGCCATTCAGGGCAAATTACTGGGTTTCCACTAAAGAGGATAAAAGACCTAAGAGAATAAAGGCAGAAGAGACAGAGGGTGGGGAGGCAAGCAGAAGAGTAAACTCACTGCTGACTCCATGAAATGACTCCGTAGAGGCCAGGGTTTAGTAAGGAACTCTGTGTTCTGAGCAACAGATTATTCTAAGACTAAGCCTTATCTTTCTCTCAAAACTTAAAGCAGAACTCAGACTTGGTGACCACAAGTAGCCTACGGGGGCGGGGGTGGGGAAGGTCAGGAAGGCAGTTATTCCTATAAAGCCCTTGGTGTGCTGGCTTGTCCATTCTGGTCTCATACTGTTCCTGACCTTAAAGTGCATTAAAAACAAAAAAAATCCCAATTCATGGGGACTAAGCCACTCCCCATTCACTGCTATTCCTTCTCTAAGCATACAGGACAAGGTAACTCATTCGGACATCTGAACCCTAGACCCACCAGCTGAATTTGGAAAAGATAACAGCAGTAGCCCCTTGAGGAAAAAACTGAGTGGTCACAAAATGAGGAAAGAATGGGTGAGAGGAGGAAGACCGTGACAGAGGAAGAAAGGAAGCCTAAGAATCTCATGCCCAGAAACATTATCACTGCAGGTAACTATCCTTTAACCCATTCTTGTCTAGCCCATTCCTCCCCATCTCAGATGAGAGGAGCTCCCTTCCCTTTTTCCTAGAGTCATTCATTAAATGTGTCAAAGGTCGATGCATGCAGCAAACTAGAGCATTTACCCATGTTGGAGGGGAAGACGAACTTCTTCTGGGGTAGCAATACGTCTCCTCAGGACATCACCTTGGGGAGGAAGATAGGGGATACCCAAGTTAAGAGTTCAAGCAAAATACTGAGACGACAGGCCAGTGAGGAAGGGCTAAATGCCTCATGAGACAGAAACTTTTCCTGGAACCAGCTAGGGGTGGAACAGAATCTAGACACTCACCACTACCAGAGGGAGTGACTCCTCCTCCAGTGATCTCTTCCAGGTCAGCAGTCGTCTCAAGGAAGCTGCTGACATTCTTATTTGCTGGGGAGGCTGCTGGGAAGACAGCTGCTGGGGAAGGTGCGGGGGAGGCTTTTGGGGAGGTCACTGGGGAGGCTGTCAAGGAGACTTCAGAGGAGACAGGTGGGAGGGCTGCTGAGGAAGTTGGAGAGACTGTTGGGAAGGCTGCCGGGGAGATGTCTGGGGAAATTTCTGGGGAGGCTGCTGGAGAGACTTCTGGAGAGATTTCCGGGGAGGCTGCTGGAGAAACCGCCAGGGAGACTGCTGGCGAGGCTGTTGGTGAGACTGCTGGCGAGGCTGCTGTACGGAGCTGAAGAGTGGATGACTGGTCAGGGGCTGGCTGGGTCAGAGATGGTGGGAAGTCTGAAGTCTGAGTCTCCATGTCTTCCTGTTCTGCATCACTGCCATTATTCAGGTCAAAGCTAGTATCTAGAATCCAAAGGGACAGGATGGCTAAAGGAAGAATGATCATATAAAACAAGAGAATCTACTCAGGCAAACCTGGATGAAGCTAAACAAGGTTACTTCAAGGGCTTTCCCCTAGGGTTGGAAAAAGAGAAGTAGCCTCTGGCTCTCTTCCCCTACCGTTCATGAAGGTTAAAGGGCAAAACTGCTGCTGCTGTCACTGTGTGAAGAAATACCTTTCACCTGGAGCCAGTAAAGGCCTCTGGCCTCCTTTCTCCCACAAACTCCAAGTCTCACCCCACAAGTTCTTTTGGGCACAGGGCAGAAGTCAGAGCGCTTTTTTTAGTCCCACCACACACTATTCCATGGCCTCCTCAGCTCCCAGGAAGGCGCTCTCACAGAATCCCCACCCCTAAGGCCTGCTCTCTCACCTCTGCCCAGGCCAAGGACTTCCTCTGCCCTAGCTCTCCTCACTTACCTTGCAGAACAGACTCCCCAAGGACAGGTGGAGAGGTGGGGCTGGCAAAGATAGAGGCTGAAGTTTGACTGTCATCTGCCAGGAGACTGAAGGCAGTGGCATTATTGAGGGAAGGACAATCGAGGGCAGAGATCACAGGGCTGTCCTCAAGAGGCAGCTTGTCCTCTGCACCCATCAGCTCTGTGTCATCTATACCGTAGAGTCCTCCAGTCACTGGCTCTTCAGGGGTGGAAAAATCAGAAAGCAAGAGTTAAGAAATACTAGTCTGAATATATCCAGTTCTAGTTCCTATATTGTGAAGCTTCTTTCTAATATTAGGGAAAGGCAAGGCAATGGTTTCTACCCACAGACCAACACAAAATTCTAGCACCTATCATAAAATAGGCCTTTCTTATATTTCAGTGGGGTAAAAGGTAATCGTTCAATGGCAAGTTAGTGAGAACCCAAATAGCCCATCTGTGTGGTAATAAGTCCCTATCCAGGGCTCCTGGCCAAAAGGAACACTGGGAGAGAACCTGGGAAATGAACCAATTCAGCTCAGAGTGCAGCTGGCCCAGTCAGGCCTGTGGCATGAAACTGTGGTCTGCCACAGGATCATCTGGAGACCCCAGTGCCCCAGATTCCCAAATACTTTCCCTGGCTTACTAACTCTTCCAGGTGGTATAAGCTGACTACCCTCTACATAGATATGTTGAAGGGAGCCAATCTCCAAGCCTACCCGGTGCCAAAGTGTTGAAGGGCTCCAGAGAGACTTCACTGAGGATTGGAGTGTCTTCCAGTTGATCAGGAAGATGTGAAGGATCATCTAAGCAGCTCACTGTGGGATCAGGGACCAAGACTGAGACCTCTTGGTGTAATGATTCCACAGAAGGGACAGAGCCGTTGTAACCACACATCTTTAGTTCTAGGAAATCCCAGGAGAGGGCAAAAGTCAAAATCAGTGCCGTCAATGGGTTCAGTTAGCTATTAGTAGGCAATCTTTCCTAGAGGGATGGATGTTCATTCTTTCAACATTTATGGGTCCCAGTTCTATGTTGGGTACCGATCATACCGAGAACTTTTGAGTACACAAAGATGTGCGAGGAAGATCCTGCAGCAGGTAAAGAGGGGAAAGAAGAGTGGGGTCTGAGACAAGAACCCCATCATGTTCTCAGCTGTTTCCCCCATCCAGTTAAACAGAGAAAACATCCTGTGATTTTACAGGGTAGTCACCCTTGTACTTGGAATCAATAGCAGACTAAGCATTTATCTATTCTGAGGGGAAAGATGAGAGGGACTGCACATGTACCTATGCTAACAACAACAAAAAAAGAAAGGAAATTGTGAGTAGACAAGCAATGGTGTGCTCTGCCTGTTCCTTCCCTCCTGCATGTGCCAATCACTACTTAGGGCTCAGCCCACTTTAGCAGCCAGTCTGGCCCTGCCATAGTCAAATCAAATTGGCCTCTTTGCCTCCTGCTGATGCCCCAACCCCTTCCTATAACTTAGAAGAAGGCTTTCTTGATGCAGGGTGTCTGTTGGGGCTGTTTCGGGCTCGCCCACCTGCCCTCTCCAGGCCAGCAGCTCTGCATGAGCTTGAAATAATTTGCACTCCCACTCTCGAGCTGGTGCTGCTGCCACAAAAACACCAGCCACTTGGCTCTGCTAATCACCAACATGCAAATCAGCCTCCACTGCAGAGAGCTGGAAAGACAAGTTTTCCTCACCTCAAAAAGCCACTGCGCCCCCCAGAGCCCCATTTTCCCTCTCCCAACCCAGCTCACAGACCCAGTTATACCTGGCTGCTCCTCTTCCAGCTCCAGGCTGCCTACCAAGCCAGTGCCATTCTCCGCCACAACTGAAGTCAGCTCCTTTTCTGCTGCCTCATCAGGATGGATACCACTGCCTACCTCCTGGGAGGGTGCAAAGGTCTGGATGCTGGATCCCAACATAGGAGAAGTCTGTGGGGAGGTGAAAAAACTAGGGGGTCCATTGGGCATCACCTCAAAATTCTGGTCAGGAAAGGAATCATATAGTTCCTGTGAATCGAAGTTAAGCCCCATGGGACTCTGGGTACCGTTGGCCCAGAACTCTTGGCTCCCAGCCCGAAGGTTAGTGTTGTGACTTGGGGATGAAGGTTGCCGGCTGCCCCCAAGGATGCCGTTGAGTGGGTATTGTCCCCCCGAGAACTGGGAGAGAAGGGGTGGGTCCTTGAGGTTGCTGCCAGGATTGGCAGATGGGTACTGTGAGTAGTTCCAGAGACAGTCATAGGCCACGTTGGGGTGATGGAGGTGTGAGGTGCTGGAGGAGTGGGAAGCAGAGTTCAAAATCCCTGAAGTAGTAGTGTGAGATACAGTAGATAAGCCATTAACATTCACATCCCCATTCAAACCTGGCAGAGAAGGAGGGAAAAGGGTCAGTTACAGCTATGTATGCAAGTAACACTATAAATTCTACTAAAGGAACAGCACTGACTAGAAAAAGGGAAGGTGAAGGGGTGGGGGATTCCCCCTCTACTGTATTTATAGTTTTTTGGTCTCCAGGGAACACCAAACCCAGATGCTCCTGGGTGGAAGCTTAGCAATCGCCACTGAGGCTGCTGAGTAGGGGACTGGGGAACTCTCCCAGCCTACCACAAGCGACCAGCAGAGAGCTGGCTGCTCTTGATGCTCAGGGCTTTTTAAATTTTTTTTTTTTTAATGAAACTGTTCACAGACGCCCTACAGTGACTTGCATTCTTCCCCACCCTCATTCCCTGGAGGAATTCTTCCCTTGGAGTGGCATGACTGAACTCTCTGCCCCCCACCCCCTGCCGCCTTCCCCAGTGCCTGTTTGCCCCACAGTGGCACCAGAAGGGACAGCCTCCACCTCACTGGCACATGCAGATCCAGCACTTTGTGCTGGGCTAAGAATAGAATTTGCAGTCACCACAGCAGAAAGATCCCAGCTCGGAAGGCTGGGCTTGGCCCCTCCCCATAGGCACTGGAGGGTAATACGCAGGGGGGGAAATCTCTGCATGAGCAGTACTGCAGACTTCAGTTCTCAACACCAATGGCAGCCTCTGGACCGGAGGGCAATCAAATAAAAGGAACCAAGATACTAAGGAAGCTTCGGGGGACGTGGTGGGAACAGTCCTCCAGCGAAATAAGGGAGTTTCTATCTATCTGCAACCCCCTTGTGAAAGACAGGAGGGAGTGGTGAAGTATAAGCCTGTGGCAGTATTTTTCTGCTGCAAGGAAGGAGGCAAACATTTGTGCCTCCCTCTGCTTCCAAGCATAAAGTACCTGAAACCAAGGCAAGATTAGAGAGGTACTTGGCAGGGCCATGGTACAGAGCAACTGATAAGCCAAATCCAGGAAAAGACCTGATCCTGGCAGCAACACTTCCGTCTGGAATTATAGATGTTTCTCTCTGGGGAACTAGGTAAGAATTAAAAGTCTCCCTGTCCCTATCTTCTATCCACAAGGACAGGAGGTGGCACAAGCACTTCAAGCATCTGCTCTCTTCTCTGCTGCACAAACTAAAAGGCAAACACACCCCAACCTTCACCCAACCCCTCCACCCCCAGTCCTAGGGGAGGGCTACTCCAGCCTCTAAAAACAGCTTCTTAGAGGGCTGGCCCTTTATCTCTTTCTCACGGGTCCAACCTGGTTATCAGAAGCAGCAGCCGGGGACAGGGCTAGGGAACAGCAGCAGCCACCTCACCACTCTGGCAGTAGCCAGGGAACAGGGCTGACAGAAGAGCAAGCTAAGATGAAAAGGCCAGTATGTTTTTCTAATCCCTTCCAGCCTTAAAATGAAAAGTGTTGCTTCCATAAACCCCTAGAACTTGTTCTTAGAAGTTTGGCTTCTCTCCAGCAGCTGGAGTTCTGAGGATTCACTTCCTCCCTTCCCACCTGGCATAAAAGAGAGCTGTTGTGAAGTAGCCAGTCCAGAGCCAAACCTTACCCCATCAACCTGCTCTAAAGGAGCGGTGCCCACTCCCTCCCAGGCCATGTGGCCCTCACACTCACTTTTCCCTTGCTGGGGGAAGTTCATGGGAGACCCGTTAGTGTAGAGCCCCTCCCCTGAGGAGGGAGAGGGTTTCAGTCCTGAGGCAGCAGGTGCAGGGGGAAGGCCAGTAAAGTTAAAATGGTCGTTTGCCTCCATTTCTGTAGGAGGGGAGAGAAAAGGGAAAAAAAATACTGGCGGTTAAACAAGGTTATGTCACCTGGAATCTTCTAGAGGGAATGCCCCCTCCCCTCCATCTACTTTACTTACCCTTCTCCTACCCAGGTACTGGATTGGGAGGGAGGGGGGTTGCGGGGGGAGTGGGGAAGGAGAGAAGAGAAGAGGAAGTGGAAATATACTCCTAACCTGGGCAATGACCTCATAGAAACAGTGTTTTAAAAAGTCAGAACTGTGGAGATAAAAAGAGTTAGGGAGAAAACCAAGATACACACCTAGAGGAGTCTTCCCCCTGTATAAGCCCCACCCTCTTAACTCCCAGCCCAGGTTACCCCTCTATGTTAGATATTAGCCCTCAATTGCAACATTTAACATTCTCCATCCTTCCCCCCCACCCCCGCCAAGGTAAGGCCAGAGTCCCACTCTCAGGGTATACAGAAGGTTCTCAAAGCCATCTTTTTGACAGGAAAGCATGGACGTGTTGGCAGAAAAAGCATGTTTAATACATATACTGTTTTATTATTATAGTTGAGTTAAGAAATTTCCACGTTACCCTATCCATAGCCCTAGACATCTGAAGAAGATAGTATAGTTAACTGAGTAAAGGAATTTGAAAAGAATACATTTCAGGAAAGGTGACCATAATAGCAAAAGTCAAATCATCCAGTAACACGTCTACTCCTTTTTCATGGGAAATACCATGCTCTCTAAGAATATAGCTCACAAAAGTGTCAGAGCTGGAAAACTGATGAAATAAGAGAGTGTCCCAAGGAACAGTATTCTATTATGTCTACTGTGATTACTTCCCCATGTTTTGGTTTTGTGGCTTAAATGTAAATGGTCACTGAGAGTATAGCTAGGTACTTAAAGTTGTAAAGTGCAGTGGCTCATTGGGGAGTTGTATGGTTAAAAAGCTCTTCACCCTCTCCTGAATACGATGAGGTGATATACTACTAGCAATGATGATGAGAATAAATTTACCTTCAATAGAGCAAAGAGAAGAAGGAAGAAGACAGAAAGCAGAAGCTAGAATTACTGGCAAAGTCTGACACATCAATCAGATACTTATGATGTACTAGCGCATACTAATTTGTTATGTGAGAGACATGATCTGTCTTGATACAGAAAAAGCAACTCCTTTGGTTACCACAGAAGAGTAAAGGACAGAAGAGTTCAGGTATAAAGATTTCTTTATCAAGCTCCCAAGATGAGATAATAAGCAAACCTAGGTGATGTTTTAAATAACCTCTTAAAAAAAAAACAAACTATAAGTAAAGCTTTTAAAAGAATGAATAAATCAGTTAAGAACACATAAGACCACTGCCCAAGGTTTGCAAGAATCATATTCTTGAGCATGCTAGATAATGCAAATTAGCCACCATTAGGTGAATCTAACATAATTCTGAGCATGAAATATAAACCCTGTACAGTAAGTATATGGCATGACAGCTATAAGATTTTCCATGCTTGGGACTTCCCTGGTGGCAGTGGTTAAGAATCCACCTGCCAGTGCAGGGGACACAGGTTTGATACCTGGTCCGGGAAGATCCCACATGCCGTGGAGCAACTAAGCCTGTGCGCTCTAGAGCCCGTGCTCAAGAGAAGCCACCGCAATGAGAAGCCCACGCACTGCAACGAAGAGTACCCCCCCGCACCGCCTGCAACTACAGAAAGCCCATGTGCAGCAACAAAGACCCAACGCAGTCAAAAATAAATAAATTCAATAAATTAAAAAAAAAAAAAAAGATGTTCCATGCTTAATACCATAACTGTCTCTACCTTTATCAATTTTAACTGGAATTTAAAAAATAAAAGCAGGGGCTTCCCTGGTGGCCCAGTGGTTAAGACTCTGCCTGCCAGTGCAGGGGACATGGGTTCGAGCCCTGGTCCAGGAAGGTCCCACATGCTGTGGAGCAACTAAGCCCGTGCACCACAACTACTGAGCCTGCGCTCTAGAGCCCGCGAGCCACAACTACTGAGCCTGCGTGCCGCAGCTACTGAAGCCTGCGCAGCTAGAGCCCGTGCTCCACAACAAGAGAAGCCATTGCAATGAGAAGGACGTGTGCCGCAAGGAAGAGTAGCCCCTGCTTGCCACAACCAGAGAAAGCCCGAGCGCAGCAAAGAAGACCCAACGCAGCCAAAAATAAATAAATAAAGTAAATAAATTAAAATAAATAAGTAAATAAAAAATAAAAGCAATTTGTATTTTGTCAATTTAAGGGGGGAAAAGTTTTTAGGATAAACTCATTTCCCATACAGGATTTCCCATCTTCACTCTAAAATAAGCAGCAGACCCAAACGTGCTTCGCATCAATGAAGAAACTCGGTCTCTACAGAAGACCTCAGGGGCCCCCAGCATTTCCTTATAGTTAAAGACCATCCTCAGCACTAAGGGATCTGCAAAATAAGCATCATGAGATTAGTGACCCTTCCGAAATGAAAGACACCAAGGAGGAAAGTTCATTCCCTATACTCTAGGTTAGGTTCCTTCCAAAGCTTACATCACAGGGAGGACTTCCTGGAGGTCCAGTGGTTAAGATTTCGCCTTCCAATGCATGAGATGCGGGTTTGATCCCTGTTGGGGGAGCTAAGATCCCACTTGCCTCTCGGCCAAAAAACCAAAACATAAAACAGGAGCAGTATTGTAACAAACTCAATAAAGACTTTAAAAATGGTCCACATAAAAAAAAAAAAAAAAATCTTTAAAAAACAAAACAAAACAAAGCTTACATCACAGGGAATTCCCTGGCAGGCCAGTGGTTAGGACTTGGTGCTTTCACTGCCAGGGCCCAGGTTCGATCCCTGGTGGGGAAACTATACGCCGCCAAAAAAAAAAGGAGGACATTCAAGGATTCATTTCGCAAGTCTAGAAATGCTATGCCTGGAGAGCCAATCTCATCTGATCCCCACATCTCCTCTCCCCCAGTTTTATGCACAGCCACACCTCTGCTGTGCGCTGGACTATATTCTCCCACTCAATGATAGGCCACAGTTCGTTTTTCCTTTTTCTGTTTGAATCCACGAGGAAACTAGTGACCTTCTCATCTCTGCTACTCTGGGACAGCACAGCATTTCCTGTCTCACAAATTACATACTAATAAGCATAAATGGATGGCTTACAGAAATCAGATAAGTAAAAGGAATGGGAAGTTATCTAGTGCCTGAGGTCTGTTCCCCCAGGAGCCTCTACTGAGGGGTCATCAGGACCACAATCACTTCATTTATAAGAAGCTTCCTAGAAACATAAAATACTCTGTGCTGTGCAGTGAGATCAGCGCAACAACAGTGAGCTCTAGGTGCAAATCCCAGCTCTACTACCACTAGCTCTGTGACCCTGATCAAGTTACTTAATGTTGCTGAGCCTCTACTTCATCATTAGTAAAAATTTTAGTACTTACCTCCAGGGCTTGTGAGGATTAAATGAGAAAATCTATATAACGGACCTGGCACAGCATGTGTCACCCAGCAAGCACTCAATAAATTTTAGCTATTATTATTAGACAAAAAAGAGTAAAAACTATTTTTTGTTTTTAGTTTTTAAAAAGATAGTCATGTCCAAAGGGTCAAAATATAATTTAAAACCATTACTATTTTTACTAGTATGGGAGATACTACAAAATCAGGGATGATCCTCCCAGCCAGACTTCCTTGTATGCAACTAGACTCTTGATTTCAAGAGAAGTTTTGCATGTGGGATCTTAGTTCCCTGATGAGGGATCGAACCCAAGCCCCCTGCATTGGCAGAGAGGAGTCTTAACCACTTGATGGTTAGGGAAGTCCCTACACTCTTGATTTCAGATGTCACTTAAATATAGGATCACATTATAGGAATGCAAAGAAAATGCGGGCAGCTCCTCTCAGCAATAAAACCAGGGTTACTTTATTTTAACCTTCCTACCCAAGATGCTTTTCACAATAAAGCCTGAAGGTAAATTATGTCCTCTCATCTAGAGCTAATAAGAAGAACAGTAAAGCAAAGGAGAGTGCCTCCCTTTGAACTAATGGGATTTTGGCCAAATGAAAAAAGAAATCAGTCAGTGCCCAACCCCCAGAATAGTAGACAGCTCTCCTGACCAGGAAGTACAATCAGGCCAGCACCCAGCCCAGTCCCAGTAGTATGTAAATGGATCTCTTAAGGGCCTCTAAGCTTCATTTATAAGAGTTAAGGGACATTGCCCCTTAAGCTTGAGGCAGTAAAGCTCTTGCCACATGGCCAAATAGGCTGCTCTTTCTCTCAGTTGCTACTGAAGAGTTACTACTCTGTGGACCTGTGACATGGTTTTGACAGAAAAGGGCTGACAATGCACAATGTTGAAATAAATGTTACGAATTTCAACACTGTTGCAGGTGCCCTGACCAACCCTAACACTCAGACCTCTGAGGCTACCCCCAGAAAGACAAGACACATTAACACCATCTAGCTGGACACTTGAGCAGTCCCTGCAGCTCCTTGGTTCATTCTTCCCACATAGAATACTAAAATTCCACAAATAGAGAGGTTTCTAATTTTGGGGGGTGGGGAGAGATTTCAAATGTCTATCTTTACTAAACAGTGAATGTAAATCTTGCAGTATAGTAAATAAATCATACTACTACATTTTAGATTTGTAATTGTGAATGTTATGAAGGATACTTCTGAACTCTACACATCTCTGGAATCATCCACCATACTCTAACACAGTGGTTTCCAACCAGGGTGATTTTGCCCCCAGGGCACATTTAGTTATGTAGAAAGGTACATGCTACTGGCATTTAGGAAATCAAAGCTGGGGATGCTCCTAATGATCTTGTAATACACAAGGCAGCCCACTACAACAAAGGATTAGTTGGTTCTTGCTCAATCAAGAGCAAGGTTGAAAAACCCTGCTCTACCACAAAAGCTGCCTCATTTCCCATTTCTACCCTATACCCTGGGGAAGATCCCAAAGTTTTCACTACTCCCAATTCCTGATGCTGCAAACAAGCATGCCTTCACTTTCAAATCTAAAAACTCCTTCCTGGCTAAGCTGTCTTCCTCCACCAAAAGAGTTCCAAGTGCCAAGCCACAAAATCAACATGCCTTCTTCCCCAGTAAGGATAGCCCATTCAGACAGCCCTGGTAACAATCTTCCCTTGGAACCCAGACTCAGACTACAGCCATACTGACTGAGACTCATTCTCTCAAAATGTCCTTTCCTTAACCCCCTTTTCCTAGTCAGGACAGTGAGGCAGAAGGAAGATGATGAAAGAAGGAAGATTATTATCCTAAGGGAGGCCACTCAAAGACAACTGCCATGTCCAGGCTGCACAGAAGAACACAAAGATGACTGTTCTCTGTCCTTCTTTCTTCTATACTATGTAGGTTCTACAGCATCAACCAGAAATTAAGTTCTACCCTTACATCTCCAGCACTTTAGTGCTAAGTACATTAAAAAAATGAAAGGAAATACTTGTTGAACTCATAGATTGAGCAAATGAATGAGTAAATCTGTCTTTTCTGTCACTACCAACTTATTCATCCAATAAAGTTTGTGATTTTTGCTCCCACCATTCTCAAGAGAACCAAAAAATTCAGCTTCATTCTTCACAGAGATAATTCCTAGAGGGAAGAAAGGCCCCAAATCTTGACATATTTTGGACAGATGTCTCATGCAGAAAATAAGGCCTGGAAACAGGGAAGCATGATTTAACTGAACACTCAAGGTATATAGCAGGTTTTAAAGTATTTGGCAACTGAATAAAGGAACCATATACTAACAATCTAGGCTAGGTTTTCTGCCACAGCTCTGGTCACTTCACTGTCAGAGGACTGGAAATGCCTTTAAATTGCAGGACACTAAAAACCACACTCCAGAGGTTGTAACAAGGTTATTTCCCTTTCAAGCTCTGATTGTTTCTCAGAATTTCAGCTCTAACAGTTAATGACTTCACCCCTTCCTTCAAAAATCTATCCCCCTCCCCCCTAAAAAAAAAAACTGAGCTGAGAAGGCAGGTTATACAGTGCCCAAGCCCAAGAGAACAAAAGTAGCAGTACCACTTGTCTCTTAAGAACCCTCACGGTTTTTGTTTTTTTCTGGCCGCACCTCGCAGCTTGTGGGATTTTAGTTCCCCGACCAGGGATCGAACCCAGGCCCTTGGCAGTGAGAACGTGGAGTCCTAACCACTGGACCACCTGGGAATTCCCAAGAACCCTCATGCTTTAGTTTTTAATGAATATTTGCTAAACTGTTTGGTAATATTTTCATTATGTAAAATGCCCCTTTAATTATTCTCTTTAACTAGGAGAAGGACAGAACACCACGTAACAATAACACAATGCTACTTCTACTGCCAGTGACCCAATCCAAGAACAGTCTCCAGAACTCTTCAAAGAAGACAGGTTTTTTGTTTTGCACAATTTTATAAATCTCAAAATTATGAAGACCAAAAAGTTGGTAAAAAATGGTCCCTCTGACCCATGTGCAGCAATGCTGATAAAGTATTAACCTTAGACTATGAGGTATATGAGGACATCCATATCCTAAGAAACAAATCAGGAAGATTATCTGCCCCAGGAAATCCTCAAGAGTTTTATACTTCACTCTACATCCTAGGAAATAAAAACTTTGGCATTACTGCCTCACTGTACACATCTCACACAAAGTCAAACATCATACCGGTTATTGGACTAACTTCCACACTATTTTAACTGTATTTTATTCTTTTAGTAAAAGAATATAGCAGACCTCTTCAGAGGTGATAAGAAAGGTCAACATCAGCAAGACACAGTAACCCTCACAAGCTTTGCTTCTCTCTTGGCAACACCTGATTCCAGAACCACAAGACTGCAAGATGAGCCCCTCAGGGCATTCTAGATTTCCGACTGGCTCTGAGGTCGGCCCACATAGGTCTCTCTACACCTCAAATTTTTTCCTTTACGGAGAGGCTTAAAAAAAAAAAAAAAAAAAAAAAGTCAATATTAAGAAACCCACTTCTCTGAGAGAAAAATGCATCCATTTTACAAAAAGGCCATGAAAGGTTTACTTCATTCAGCTTTCTGATCAGTCGTGTATCAAATGAAGCCATAGCTATCTACTTTCTCAAAATCAACTTTTATTTCTCTTAAAGAGTCCAAAGAAATAAGAGTAGTCTTTCTCCTTCCTTCATTCTTTTAACTTCCACCAGGGAAAATCAATTTACTATTCTGTCAGGCCCCAATCTAGGTAAACAAAGGTTGAAGAATGGGGAACTTAAAATCACTGTCAAGAAAGCAACTCAAAGGAACCAATCAGTCAAGCAGAAGGGCAAGAAAAAGGACAGTGACACTGAACTCGTTTCCAGACTATCAACCCCAACAGCCCCAGTAAAAGGAGCAATGATGCTATCTTAACAGTGCCACATAATCATATATGTCTATCTGGTCCTATCCTGGACCTTTAACCTAAGAATCTACAATTCAGGTGGAAAATACTGAAAAGATTATTTAAATGTTAGGCTTAAGCAGTTTTCAGGATAGTCCAAATGATCTCGATACCTCACCTCTCAAAACAGAAAATCCTGTGGCCAACTCACCTCAAACCAAACCCAGGGTCTAACCAAATGCCTGGGGGCACAGTACACACAGTCCATCACTATATGCTATAGTAGAAATCTCCTGGAGTTAGCAGGTGGGAAAAAGAGAAAATCTGGACACATGACTTCGCACAGAACAAGGGAAAAGCTTAGCCCTCTCCACGAATGGTAAAAAGAGAGAAGATGTCTTTTATGGACTGAAGCATAAGTCATATGATAACTAATTCTCCTAATTACTTGGTACTGCAGAAGGTAAACCCCCCCCTATGTCAACTAACAGGCTTCCCACAGGGACTTATCCTTAGGCTAGAATCACCAGTGAGGAACAAGCCCACCACACTCACTCTACAAATCAGTCCCTACCCCCCACCACAAACCCCACTCAGTTTAATATTCCCCATTCCCCCCTCTTCTTCCACCTCTCAGAATCAACTTCATCACGTCACAAGCTCACTTACTCAAGTGCTCTGCAATACAGAAACTGTCATACTTAAAAATATATTTAATATTCGTATGTATATAAGAATATATATTAAGCAGGATCCCAAAAAGCCACTCTCATGACACAAAAGATCCCAAGTCTTCCTGACAGCTCTCTACACCGAGGAAATTTGCATCACTTGTGTAGCCCTGCTGGTGGATGAGTGAGTTTGATTTTTCTATGACCTCTAGCTCAGGGGAAAAAAATCCAGACAGGGAGACAGAGATGCTTTGGAGGGGGGGATTGGGATCAGGGAGTCAACTGCAGTGACTACTTCCAGTTGACAAATTAAGTTTCCAAAAAAAAAAAAAAAAAAAAAAAGTCGAACGAAGGACTCTCAGACCACATGGTTGGCAGGATCCAAGCTTGCCCGAAGGCCTCAGAAAATGAAACCAAATCTGATTAAAATGGACATTTCAAAACAACAAGAGACGCAGCAGCAAACGCACAGCTGCCATTTCCCGGCCACTTCCTGCGGGAGGCTTGGGGGAGGGGCTGTTTGTGTACAGATGGAGGTGGAAGCTATCCCCCCGCATCGCCCCCCGAAGGATGCACATCTCCCACTCCAATAAATCCTACAAAGGATGACTGCTGTTGGCATTGCCTTCCCCTGAAAATTGGGAACACCAGGAAAGAAAGGGATGATGCGGGATCATCTTTTCTGCCACGGAAATGGGGATCCCCTTAGTGAGGGATCCCCCTTGGAAAGGGCTCCCTCTTCATTCTTCCCTCCGGCCCCTAAGGCCGGCTCAAATCCGTACGCCTCAGCACCGGCCCTATCAACCCCCATCCCTGGAGTGGCGGATTCTCCCGAGACTCGGGGGCCCCAGGCCAAGCACAGCTCTACTCCAGCAAGGCCCTCTCCTGCTCGCCAAGCTCAAGAGAACGTGCACCCCACCCCTCACCCCGCCGAGCGGACACCCCGAGACCCCTGGAAACCCCTTTGACCTCCACTCACCGTTGCCAAAACGCCCCACTCCCCACAAACGGAGTGTTTAACCCGTCCAGGGAACCCCCTCACCTACCCTTCGCACTCGGGCAATCCCCACCCCATCTGAAGAGGTGGAGCCCCTCCCGGGGATTCCACCCCGAGTCCCCCACAGGAGTCATCTCCACCAGCCAGGCGGCTTCTCCGCCTCCTCCTCGCAGCCGCCGCCGTCGCCGGGAACCTCCACAGCTCCTCCCGCTCCCGCCCCCGCCGCCCCATCCCGATCTTCTGCAGGCAGACCAGCCCCCTTCTCCTCCCACCCCCCAGTGCAGGAAGACCCCCGCCCAGGGCTGGGTTCTAACTGGAAATAAGCTCGAGTCGGCGTCTCCTCCCCCCACCCCCCGGCAAGGCTCTAGGCGGCTCCAGAGCTTCGGTTCCCTGAGGGAAGCCTCGGATGAAAGCGGGGCTCCCTCCCCTCAGGCCCCCAGCCACAGACCCAACAGACCTGAGGCGGCGGCGTCCAGCCAGGCTCGGGGCTTGTCTCTCCCCGGGGGACGGGCAGTTCACATGGCCTCGCTCCGGGCGCCAGGAGGGGAGGGGAACGCGGGGGAGGGGGTCTGGGGTCCGGGAGGGGGGAGGGGGACGCGGCTCAACCGCGGGGCCCGAGCGGAGCCAACATGGCCGGCGGGGGAGGAGTGAGCCGGAGCCGGAGGGGGCGGGGAAGCTGCGGCCGAGAGAGAGCCGCCCTCCGCAGCCTCCGCCGCCGGGTCCTAGCGCCGGCCACCCGGCTCCCCGACCCGGATCTGGGTCCTAGCGCCGCGGTGTCTCCCTAGCCTACCGGGAAGCTCCCTCTGCACTGTGTCTCATTGTGGGCGGTAGTCCTGCATCACACTGAGCAAACTGAAAGGCGTGCCCTGATCCCAAGGTTAACCTAAAAGACTAAACCAAATTTCTAGGACCGAGGCATGTGCCACTCCTCTAAGATCATTTCGGGGGCAGTTATTTCCCAGGATGGGTAGTGGAAAAGTGGAAGTGTAGAAGCAGAAAGGTTAGTCAGGAAAATTCAGTCCTGGTAAAGGGGTGGAAAAAGGCAAGCTCCTGCTCCATCTGCTGCCCACTCACCTCTGTCCCGTGGGTGGCAGCCTGGTCCTGCCTGGATCACCACTTTCCTGGCGACATCTGCAGGGCTCTGGGGGTCGGGAAGATTCCTGTGGGTAGGAAAAGGAAGCTTGGCTCAGAGACCAGACAGGGAAGGCCTGAGTCTAGCCTAAACCTGGTCAGAGGGACAGGGGAGAAGCAGGAAAACTGACCAGCAAATAAGGTGCCCCAAATGTCCACCTATTCTATAGTTCCAGTATACTTTTTCTGATAGGGCTATATAACTAAGTGAAACCTTCTGAGAAGAGGAAAGAAAAATCTTGCAGAGGACTAGAGTTTAGCTATCACCTAAAACGTCTATTGCAGGGACCCAGAATGAAGAACAGTGTCATACATGAGGTTAGAATTTAGAGAATTTCTAGTTCAACATTCTGTTTGGTAGATGAAGAAATTATGGCCTGAAGAGGTTAACCGACTTGTTCAAGGTCAAACAGTGGATAAAATGTGACTAGAAACCAGGTTTCTTTTCCTTGCAACTCAACAGACTTTGCAGGCTTCAAGATAATTCCCATTCAATTCATTGCAATGCAGTTGTACAAACAGTTGCCTAACTGTGCAAAACTCAAGCTGAATATTCTGGAAGAGGAACAGACAGAGTGGGGATGATGAAACTCTGGCAGGTTGGGGGGTCAACAAATACTTTTTCCTTTGGGAGTCTGGGGAGGAAGGAGATCTGAAAACTGGGTGGGGCCAGAGTAAGGCAGGACCAAATACATTAGTCTAGATTGGATTTCCTTACTCCACAGGGGAGTGAGTTCTTCCTAAATTTGGGGGACAGACTTCACTCCCCACTACAAATGGCTCAGAGAAGCTAAGAAGGAAGTGAGCTTCACCAAAGCCTCAAAGTGTGTGGGCCAGAGAGAGAGGGGCTAAGAGGGTTAGGAGGGTTTCTGTCCCTCTCCTGAAAAAAGTAGATTGTCAGTGGGAAGGAGTAGACAGAAATCAAAATCCTTTTCTCCCCCATGACTCAGTAACAGATTTATAGGGTCACCTTGTATAAAAAATAAGGACCCCCCAACAGCCTACTGACCTCAAGTCCCTGGGTAAATAGAGGCCACACTCAGGGTAGAGGGGGTCCTTCTTTCTGGAGAAAGCAGGGATCCAGCAAACTTCTGCTAAGGAATGCTTCCCCCATTCCCAAAATAAAGACAGGTGAAGAAGAGAGCTCAGGGCATGGAACTGGCTTCCTAAAGGGCCGAGGAAGAGAGCTAGGTATGTTTTTTTTTTTTTTCCTTTTCCTCTTTCCTTTTCCAGGGCAGATGAGGGAGAATCTTCCTACCTCCCGCCCCCAATCATAGGGCTGGCCAGTCGGAGGCGGGCGGCAGGGGAGGAGCCTGCGCCAGTCAGACGGGTGTAGCCACGCCCCTTCCCCCCCCCACCACACACCCACACACACCCACCCGCTGGCTCCACTCCGCTCCGGAAGAGCCGGTTACTCCTGTGCCCCACTGACTGCTCCCACCCCTTCCGAGCCCCAGGCCTAGTCTCCAGGGCAACCCCTAGGACTATCCCGGCCAGGAGCGATTGGGAAGAGGGGTGTTGGATAGGAGAGGGCCACCTGGGATTAGAAAAGAAAGTGGGGCAGGATCCATTCTTTTCCATCTGGTGCAGAAAGACTACAATCACCTTCCTCCTTGAATGAGACCCCTCCTCATCCCATCTAATCAGAGGTCTTCCTTGCTCTTTGAGGAAGGATGAGGGTGGGGTGTCAATATGCCAACAACTGGGTGTTTACTTCTTGCCAGAAGCCACCCCAAGCAGCAGCTGTGCTTCTCCCCCCATCCAGATGACAGAAGGCAGACTGACCCTTTCTGTCCCCAAACATTCCTCAATCCCATCAGATGTGGCCAATCACCCACCCACCCCATCTCCCTTTAGGAAGCTACTAGAAAGAGGAAGGGGCAAATGGTCTTTTTTTCAGCAACTTGTGAGAAGGGTACCTAGGGAATACTCTGAACCTCTCACAAGCCAGGCCAGTGGGCGGGTAATAAAGAGAATGGGGAGGGAGAAATTAGCACCTGCTCCCCCTTTCTCACCCTCCCTGTGTTCCTGCTGCACCACCCTGACTGGGGTCAGCTGCCACAGTGCGTGGCTCCACGCAGGAGCCAGATGGCTGGGGCTGGGAGGGGGCGGAGACAGAAAGGGAGAGAGAGGGAATTCGTTCGCATCCCTCTACCTCTCTCCCTCTCCCTGTCCAGGTACTCCTGGAATTCAACCCCAAACACCACTGCTGACCACCCTCTCCTCCCGCCAGCTCCCTTCCAGCCTGTGAAACATGACTCAGAAGAGTCTGAAGCAAATCCAGACACCCTGTCCCCTCATTCTGGAGTGTGTTGTGTTGGGGGTAGCAGGGAATGAGAGCGCAAGAAGGGAAGGGGCAGGGCTAGGGTCGCAGGGGATTTGCAGGGAGGGGGAATTCCCCAATGGAGGTGGGGTAATTATTAAAGACCTCCCTTGTGCTCACTGGCTGAAGGGTTCACAGTGTTAATAGGGTCTAGTAGGGAGATGGCCCTCAACCTTGTAACCATTCCAACTTGTCCCCCTTCCCTGTCCAGGTTAATGGAAAACAGTCTTCTCCCCCTCCGTATTTTGGGGAGGCCAGATTCTCCTATAACACATCAAAAGGACCACAACTCATCCTTCTTCTCTCCAAATTGGTATGTGTCCCCTCAGATTCAGCACAGTCTTTTTTTAAACTCCCCAACGAGCTTCTCCATGCTGGTCTCAGAAGAGGATGGAGAAAGACCTAATTTCCTTAGGACTCCCTTTGCATCTGAATAGAGAAGGCTGGGCTTCCCAGGCTTTCCCCACCACCCCACCGCCCTTAGAGACTTAGTCCTAGAACCTCATCCACTGTCCCCCAACAGCCCCTTAAGCCCAGAATCACAAGATTCTGGATGCGCCCTCCCCCATTCCCTGACTCTGGGGTAGGAGCGTTCTTAGGCTGGACCGGCCCACCCCAAGTCCAAGAGGGTCGTTCCCACCTGGGCTGGTGCTGAGGTCGCACCCCCAAAGTCCGGGAGAGATGGAGTGGGGTGAGGGCTACAGAAAAGCTTTAGATGGGAGTTAGTTGAACTTGAAGGGCTAAACGGAGCAGGGCCTGAAAGTGACTCTAGTCTATGATAGCCCCCAACCCCCCTTACTACGGGGAAGGAGAGTAGTTGGGGTGGCGGTTATTCCCCCTCCCACTGGAGGTTAGGATGGCGTGGGAAAGCGATGGTTCCAGAGGGGAGGAGGCGAAACCCGGACCGCGGGAGATTTTTCTGGCGAGGAAGGAGCGGGGGAGGGGGAGATCCTGGGTCCAGAATAGGAGGGGTACCCGGGAGAGGTTGGCCGAGAGGCGTGAGAAGCCTCCGGATTCCGGTCGCAGAGGACAGGGGAGAAATGGACGAGTAGATAGTGCGGGGGAGAGAGGAAGGGCAGCTCCCGCAGGGGGAGGGTCAGATCCTGAGTCCAGGGCAGCGGGGATCCCGGGGCAGGGGGACCGCAGGGGCGGCCCGCCTGGGGACTCTGGGACCAGACGTGGGTGCCGGGCCTCACCTGGAGCAGGGCCGGGCGACGGCGGCGGCGGCGGCGGCGCAGGTGGCCGAGCCGGGCGGCGGCGGCGCCTCCTCCCCCAGCCCTGGGCCGGCGGCGGCGGTGGCGGGGTGGGGGGGCGGGGGGGGAGGTAGCACTTAAAGGGACAGGAGCTACTGGGGTAGGGACGAGCGCTCGGGTAGGACTGTCGCGAAGAATCCGCTGAGGGAGGGGGAAGCGGGTGGCGTCTCCTAGGGGCCTGAACCAGGAAGGATCCCAGATGGAGGAAGAGAACAGATCCCAGGAAGAAGAGACAGAAACTTCTGCGGTGAAGTGGGGGATGGTGGTGGGTCCGAACTGGAGGACCTGGGAGAGCTCCACCCGCTCTCCGGAGGCACCGGCAAAGATCTCTTCACAAAGGAGGGCCAGGAAGGCAGTGAGAGTCGCAAGGACTCCGGAGGAATGGCGGTGTCGGAGAGGGAACTCAAGGCCGAGTGTGCTGGGGGTAACACACAGCGGCCCTACTAGATGAACAGGTTCCCTGTGTTTCAGCTCCTCAGGGGCTCAAGCCCTACAGCCGTGGAGAGACGCAGCCTCCTTCCCCCAGCACGACCCAAGTTTAAAAACTTCTGCAATCAGGAAGCCAGGAGGGCAAAGACCTCCTAGGCCTTTCAACCTCAGTCCTGCCTCTCTCTGTCTTCTTAGTGACTGAAGCATGGGGGTCGCCAGTAGCAGCCCTAATGAGGCTGGTGTGGGGCCGTGAGGATCGGCTTTCTTCTAGTTCAGCTCTCCCCCAGCCCCCACCACCCTTGTGGCAACCTCTGGGGCAACAGGAAGCAGCTGCTCAGTGCAGCCCCCCCACCTGGTGGTGGGTCAGGGTCAAGGAGGGAAGAGGGCAGGGACTTGAAAGGCCGGGGAGAAAACAGGGGGAGAAGCACCTTAAAAATCATCCAGTGTGACCGAAAGTGGGCTTTACTTTTGTGGGGGTAAGGCCAGCAGTGAGTGCTGTGAAATATTTCTTGAATCTCAGCAGCTTAAGTGGGAGGCGCAAGGGGCTGGGGCGGGGGTGGTGAGGTGGGGAAAGCCCCAACCTAAGGTGCACTCTTAGGCTCTTCCCCAGAGCTGGAGCTTGCCAATGTTCATGACCCCTTGGTCGGCAGCCTCACCAGCTGAGCCCCTGTGCCCCTATAGTCTGGTTTCCCCTCCTTCACCCCCCAAAAGAGCAAAGGTTAGGCCCCACCCCTGCTGAGTCAGCCAGGGAGGGAGGTAGGCATCCCTCAGGCCTTCCCGGGGGCTGGTCCTCATACTTACCCATGTCGGGCTGGCAGGGCTCCAGGGCTGGGACCACCCAGCTCCTCACTGTCCTTGGTTCCCCCTTCACGTGCAGGCTGGTGTTAGATCCTCCCAAACTGTGAGGTGGGAACTAGCACGAATCAAAAAGCCAATGTATGCTTCCTGCGAACCACGGCCTGAACTGCTGTAGGGTGATGTCCCTGTGTGACAGACTAGGGTGGGGAGGGAGGAGGGAAGGGCGTGGCTTTCTCTGGGTGGAGAGGGAGGAGGCGGTGAGGACAGGGCAGAACCAGGAGAAATATGGAGGAAGGTTAGATCTGTGGTGACACCCCAGTGGCGTGGTACAAGAAGAGAGCGGTGAAGGGGGAAGGAAATAAATAGTTGCAGCTAGTGAGAGGGAGAAGGTTCTCGATGAATGCTAAGAGACATAAATGTGTGGGGGGAAGGGTGGAGGTATGATAGAAACAACCTTAGGTTCACAGTTCCTAGGTCTGCATCTGGATAACATGGGAAAACAGAGCAGAAAGGGCGGACCCATACCCTGGGGGCTTCTGCACCAGCTTCTTACCCACTCCAGAGTAAGGACCTAGAGGATGTGCCCCCAACCCCCATAACTCAGCATTTCCCCAAATCCAGGCTTTTCTAGGAGCAAACTACTGGACACAGGCGGCTCAGGGGCTCCACCTAACGTCCAGATCATGACACAGGAGAGACTGGTGCCAAGGACGTCAGAGGCAGATGGGGGGAAACTCAGAGGCCCCTACTCCACCCCTGGCACCTCTCCCAAGGCTCCTCCCCAGCCTTCAGCCCCCAGGGGCCTCTGAATTGGGATGTTTGTCCTGCCCTGCATCTACCCCACTTGAATGCCTCGGGGTGGAGCTTATAGATTCAGGCTCCTCCTTAGGACAAAAGCCCCAGCTGGTTTGTAAACAATCATTAGCAAAGAACCACATCCCAGCAAATGGCCTTCATGGATTTCAAAATGGTGAGATCAGAGTTCTTGCAGAGCCTCCAGTCCTACCACCACCAGAGGGCAGTAGGAGATGGGTCTGGGCCCAGAAAAGAACATTTAAGGGGCATCAAATCCAACCCTGCACTTGTTTGAAAAGGTGGGTATACTTTTGAGTAATCCTTGCAATCCTGCGTGCTTTAGTGGGCTAAGATGAAGGGAAAATTGTCTAATTACATTACTTAGTTCAGAAACCCAAGCCCAACAACACTGAAAATTATCTCCTATAACAGATTCCTTCCCCAATTTTAAGGGATTTTAGCAGACCTCAGAATAGGCCCCATGGTACTTTATATTCTGCGTTGCCTCAAGGAATCACAAACATACTAGTCTTGCCCAAAATATAAGTTAGGAGGCAGTAGTTAGGAACACCTTCTGAAAAAAATGAAGGTAGAAGATAGAAGAGAGGGCTGTTTTGACTCAATTTTAATCCTTCAGAACACGTTATCATTTCCAAAAAATTTAATTCACTGATTAACCCCTGCCTTCTCTTAGAATAGCAGTTATTTCTAAACCCAACCCATTTTTCCCAAAATGCTCTTCTAAAAAGTCCTTTGGCTTTTTAAAAAGCAGAAATACACTACATACAAGAGGCAAAAAATCAACTTGCTTTGAACAATGACATAAAAGGGCAAAAGATGAGACCCTACTATTAAGATCACATCATCCCCAGGAAACCCCTTCACAAGACTCACAGCTGTTCCATCAATCCAAGACAAATGGCTTTTCTTTTTTGATGACCCCATTTCAAATATATATGGCCTACTTTGTGCTGTTTCTTGTGTGTGGCTATTCTAAAATTACTATTAACAACGTCAGTGTTGGCTGTGTTGTCAAGACCAAGAAAAACAGACAGATGCTGAGGGATGTACTTTTTATTGGAAACCTTAAATACTCTTCAGACAGAACACAATGTCTTCAATCAAGGCTCTCAGGAATGTGGCCTACAGAGAAAACTGCAATTTCTGGATTAGGAGCAAGGAGAGGGACAGCACGGAGGATGAGTGCTTAGTTTGCCAAAAAGACCCTCTCACGAGTGTTCTTCAGCCAGCTTATCAGCTTTTGCCACAGCTTCTTCAATGGGTCCCACCATATAGAAGGCCTGTTCTGGGAGATGGTCATATTCACCTACATGGAAAAAAATCCAACTGGTGAGAAGTGAAGGATATTATCAACTTTCTGCAGTGGGTACATACCTCACCACTTGAGGACACCAGTCAGAATGTGATGAAATTGTGTCACCTTAGGTATCTTTTCTTAAACTTCCCTCACAAATCCAATTTACAAGACATGAAGCTACAGTACAGCTTAAGAACAAATGGTCCATAGTCATATAACTTGGGTTCAAATTCTTGCTACTTTGGCTGTATGATATTGGGACTGGTTATTTTAAACTTGCCATGCTTCAAGTTTCCTAATTTGTAAAACAGGATAATAATGCCTTCCTTATAAGGATGTTGTAATTCACTTAGAAGAGTAGCTAGCATGAAAGCACTCAGTAAGTCTAAGTCTTACTCTCAGACATTGAGTATTTCCAAAGAAAACTGATGGGAAATAACTTACTTTTATATAAAAATTATGTAATTAGGCACAATATATTTATATATTGCTTGATGGTTCCTGGAATGGGAACACAGCACAGCAAGCATTCAAGGGATTTCAGTTTCTTTGCCATTTTATGTTCAGCCTTATACTTGAAATCTCACCTGCCAAAATCTGCTGGAATCCTTTGATGGTCTCCTTCAGGGGTACCAGCTTCCCCATATGACCAGTAAAGACCTCAGCCACCTGGAATGGCTGAGACAAGAAACGCTGTATTTTCCGTGCACGGGACACAGTTAATTTGTCTTCCTCAGAAAGTTCATCCATACCCAGGATGGCAATGATGTCCTGGAGGGATTTGTAGTCCTGTGAGAAAACAAGATTAAGAGAGGCCTAGTAAACATTTACATTCCTCTAATTTGGACAAAAACCTAAGGATTAACACAACTTTATATTCACAATGAGCTCTGTGTACAGCGTTTTAGCACTTTACTGCACTTCTTAACTGAAACAAATTAGTTACTTGGGGGTCATGAGGGCCCTCAGCTAAGATCAGTGTCTTGTTTCCCCTACTCCGAGTCTAGTAGGTGGTGTTAGAAAATATTGGATTCCAAACATGGAGTACCTGGAAACTCAAGAGACCTCATTAACACTCACTAGGAACTGCTGGTCTCATCTTTCCTTGCTCTAAAGCAAATCACAAATCACCAGGAGAGATACGGTCCTAATACAGTCCCCAAATTCCCTCTACGACTTTATGGCCACTGATCTCACCTGCAGTACTCACCTGTAGGATCTTTTGTACCCCACGGGCAACATCGTAATGCTCACTGCCAACAATGTTGGGATCCATGATGCGAGAGGTAGAGTCCAGAGGGTCCACAGCTGGATAGATGCCCAGCTCAGCAATAGCACGGGACAGCACAGTGGTGGCATCCAAATGGGCAAAGGTAGTGGCAGGGGCAGGGTCAGTCAAGTCATCAGCAGGCACGTAGATAGCCTAAAGTCAAGAACCCATGAAGAGCAGCAGGAAGCCAAGTAATTCTACTTAAGCCATCCCCTTTTCTGACCTCTCCTCATTATGTCACTCTTATCTTCTCGGCATTCAAGAGTCCACCTCAAAAAATGTGGACTCTTACCACCCCTAATAGTGGCTGAGTAAGCTTATAGATTATCTAGTCCCTCCGAGACGTGATGAAAGAATTTTCATTGTTATTCCTTTTGTTCTTCATCCTACTTTTTAACTTTATTGTAGTGATACCCACTTTAACAGTAAAAAACAAAAACAAAAACCCTTGCACTATTATACTAGTTCATCAGGAAAATGAACCATGAAAGTTAATAAAATTTAGACAAATTTTTAGATAATTTTTACTATATACCATCTACATACATTTGAACATTTGAAAATTTGTAGTAGTTAGTGTAGTCCACATTTAACGCGCAGTTTCCATACAGCTTCAAACTCCCCTTCAGGATGGAAACCACTACTTTGTGATCTACGTTTACATGTTCACCTTCAATTAGTTTAGATGAGTGGTTTCTTAATCTTTTAGGGTCTTTAACATGCACATGCAGAATTTTACACATTATTTCAGGGAGCTCAGGTACCTACTTAAAAGCCTTTTGAGATATAAGTAACTAGATTTTGTACCTTTCTGTACATACCTTTATACAAATTAGACCTTCATCCATTTAACTGTTCTCACCTGTACAGAGGTGATAGATCCCTTTTTGGTGGTAGTGATTCTTTCCTGCATGGTACCCATGTCAGTGGCCAGGGTAGGCTGATAACCCACAGCAGAAGGGATTCTGCCCAATAAAGCAGACACCTTAAAAAAAAAAAAAAAAAAATCTTTAGCCTTATCTGCATCATTCCATAGAAAGGTCAAATGAACCAGGTTCTCTCAAGCATTCTCTCTTACCTCTGAGCCAGCCTGGGTGAAGCGAAAGATGTTATCAATAAACAGTAATACATCTTGACCTTCTTGGTCTCTGAAGTATTCAGCTACAGTCAGTCCAGTCAGAGCTACCCGGGCCCGGGCACCAGGCGGTTCATTCATTTGACCGTACACCAGCGCTACCTGCAGTAATTATACAAATTCAGAAATTGTGGCAGAGGAGTGGGAAAGCCATATACCCAAGGTCCCCAAATCAGAGAAACTACCAAAAAACCCTCCTCAGATGTCTATGTTTTTGTTCACAATTTTCCCTTTTGGAGATGTAGTTCAAAACAACATGAAAGGTAATTTCTTATAATTACTGAGGCAATATTCTTATGGTAGGAAGGAAATAAATTGTAAATAAGTGAAAGGCACAAAATAGGGTAATCTGAGATATAAGAACCACCTTCAACTCCCCCCAAAGTTAGCTTTCAAATGATGGGTCTATGTACCAAAAACAAAGACTAGAAATATCAAAGAAGAAAACAAAATGTATATTAGTGTATTAGAAGCTGGGGGAAAAACACTGACAAATTTTGTTTGTAGGTCCTGGGACAATAAAATGAAAATATAGAACATGGCTTCACCTAGCAATGCAGTCAACTGCAACAGTGTCCTGGCACTACTTTGTGGACATCTATCAGCTCAGTGCTCACCTTGGAGGTGGCATCTTTCAGGTTGATAACACCAGACTCGATCATTTCATGGTATAAGTCATTGCCCTCACGAGTCCTCTCACCAACACCAGCAAACACAGAGTAACCACCATGGGCTTTGGCAACGTTGTTGATTAACTCCATGATCAGTACTGTCTTGCCAACTCCAGCACCACCAAAGAGCCCTAGGAGAGGTTGAGAAAAAAAGAATAAGAGTTTTGTTTCCAAATAAGCAAACTTCAAAAAAAATTTTTCTTTCCATCTTGTCCCTTCTCAGAAATGGCATCTGGCATCAGCAAACTCAGAAGAACGAAAGTCAGAAGCTACTCATCAGTGAGGGATAGGTCTCAGTACCCACTCGTAACACGGTAGGATTTTTTTCCACACATTAGGTTTGGAAAATATCTACCCACCACTAACATACCAATTTTGCCACCCTTGGCATAGGGAGCCAGCAGATCCACAACCTTGATACCGGTAACCAGAATTTCCTGCTCAACACTCATCTCCATGAATTCAGGAGCCTCAGCATGAATAGCAGCAAATCTGTAAAGGTAGAAGATCAGTGTCTACTCATTAAATAGTTCCTCTCAATTCTCAAGCCCAACCTTTTACTCATAATCTCATCTCTTATGTAACATTCTAGACAAAACTGTCACCCACCATCGAGCCCAAATATTCTGCAATAAAGGGGATTTCATCACCTCAGGAAGCAATAATCCCATTCCCTGACAACTTTAACTGTCATAAGGTTTTCCTTTTACAGAGCCCTAACTTAACAGCACTTCTTCACATACCAACATGAAATACAAAGGCCACTGGTATTAAAATGAACTGAAATAATCAACTTGGGCCCTAAGTAGCAGTTTGATTTTTTTCTTTTTTTTTTACGATCAGAACTTCTGCATCATTAATTTTCTTCAGAAAAAGCTGCATTGTGTGGTTTTAATAAATGAATATATCGGCATTTTAAGTATTCTCTGCAAGAAAATTCTGCTATAGTAGAGGCTGTCACCTTAATGTATAAAACTGCTAGGAAAAACAGTTCCTTTCTGTGTAGATGCAACAAGAGGGGGATACTTACTGTTTGGTTTTTATGGGACCTCTCTCATCAATAGGTTCTCCAATGACGTTCATGATTCTACCCAAGGTCTCAGGGCCAACAGGAATTCTGATTGGTGCACCAGAATCCAGGACTTTCTGGCCTCTAACCAAGCCTTCTGTACCATCCATGGCAATGGTCCTTACTGTGCTCTCACCTGTCAGATAAGGCATTGCAGGGTTATACAGGACAAATTGGCTTCATGATATTTAATGAAGTGTAACTGGCATTGAACACCTAAGTCAACCAAGACTCCTTCTCAGTACGTAAATGTGGCTTCAGCAAACTCAGAAGAACGAAAGTCATTTTGATAAAATCATCATAGAAGGAAGACAGCTTAGTTTTGGGGGATATTTCGGTCAAACAAGATCTTTACTATTCCTAACAAATTCTACTTACCCAAATGCTGGGCCACCTCCAAAACCAGCCTGGTCTCCCTGCCTTGCACTTCCAGGGCATTTAGGATGGGTGGCAGTCCCTCATCAAATTGGACGTCCACCACTGCACCAATGACCGCCACGATGCGCCCAGTGGCGGCACCTGCCTTTGGCGACGGAGATGTTTGAGCGGCATAGTCTCTGGCTAACAGACAAAAAAAAAAATGGAAGAAGCTGGGGTTAGGACAGTTAAAGGTCATCGGAAACCCCGACTTAACTCACAAGTACTGGTGAATACAGCCCAGGCCCGACCTCCTTCCGCTTGCACGGAAGGCGGGTCCAGAGGGAGGGCCGCACTGGAAGCGGAGAAAGAGCCTGCACCATCTTCCCATCCTCCTGCATAAAACCCCATTATTCGAGAGCTCGGTGCCCCCATTCCACGGGAAGGTCAATGCACCTGCCCGCACTTTTCCGTCACACAGCGCCCCTCTTCCAAAGTGAGACGGAATTAGATCGTTCCTGTTCTTGTTTTCCCGCCGTTAGAGGGCAGGGCGCTGGCCCTGGCGTCCTTCTAGCACCACAGATCCCTTAGGCCCAAGCGACTATCGGCCCCAGGCTCAAGGTCATGGGACGGCAGAAACGAACCTAGCCCCTAGAGCAAGGCACTTACCAGGCTGCAGCGGTGCCGGAGCGGCCCGCAGTAAGAGCTGGACTTGAGGTAGCGGCGCTGAAGGGCTGAGTCCCCGCAAGGCCCCAGAGGCCGTGGCAGCGGCCACACGACCGACGAGTCCCAACATGGCGGAGCCCAGGTGGCGACTGAGCGCTGCAGCAGTCTGGCCTCCAACTCCCCACAGTTGGGGGGCGAGGCCTACTCCGCAGTAGGCATGGCCATTGGATGATCTTGTTGCTCATCACTCTCAGCGCTGCTCCTATAGGCTAATAACCTCTCATCTTCTCAACCATTGGCCAAAATTGGTGCTAATCTGAATTGCTTTTTTGTATTGGACAGTGTCTGGTTAGGTGCAACCCTCAGAGCCTCGAAACATAATTGGACAACAGGGATGTCAATTGGAGAGAGTACTTGGCGGAACTGCGTTTAAGGAAAGGGACCGAGTTCCTGTGGGGAAGCACTTAGGCTGTATCTGGCTGTCCTTGAGCTCTCTCCTTAGATAGGACCTTGAGCTAGGTGACAGTCTCAAGGGTGGGGTTAGGGAAGTGGTAGCGTCGTGAAGCACCACTGACTGACCTTGGCTAAGTCAGGATCCTTCTCTAGAGTCAAACGGTTTTTATTTCTCAGTAGTGAGATTGGAAGCTTTCAGATAACTCAGGAGGTCAGGAATCCGGACAGAATTAAAGCTACAAAGAAACTCATGTAACCAGTCGTTTAACAAATGTGTGCTAGGCATTGAGGAGGCAAAGATAAATAAGACTTAGGACCTCACTTTTAAGGGAAGACAGATGAGTAAAAAATGCAATCAAGTGTGATGGGTCCTGGTTGGTATAGGGTAAAATGTATGGAGGAAGAAGGAGGGGATAAATTTGGGTCATCTAGAAATGTAGGAGGAATTGTCTCTAAGTGGTCATCTAGAAATGTAGGAGGAATTGTCTCTAAGTGGAGGAGGCTGATAGACTGGTCGCAAAACATCAGTAGAATTCCTAGGGTAAAGTAGGAAGGAAGAATATTCCAAGCACACATTTGCATTAAACAGCATGTTCCTTTTGTGGAACTGCAGGTGAGGAAGGTTAGAGGCGAGGAAGGGAAAAAAAAGAGAGGATAGTAAGGAGATGAGTATAGAGAGAAGCCGGAACCAGTTCTCAGGGTCTTGGATGGGAGCGGAGGCTGGGCAGTGATAGGTGTGTGGTCCTTGAGCATGAAAAATGGTAAAATAAACAGGACATCCTTTTCTGTAGTATTGACTTTATTCAAGGTATTTGGTGGCAGGGTGGGGTAGACCCTTAATCTATTAGAACAAACATGGCTAAATGGAGTAGTTCAGCATGAAGCTAGTTCCCCAGACTTTCTCCGACCAGCACACATTAGTTCTCATTTTTCTGCGTGATAGTGAAAGTTTCCTATTTGGTAGCAAGAACTATCAAATAATTTAAAGGAGAAAGCAGGAATAGAAGAGAATGTTAAATTTGAAGTGTCTTTGGTAATCTTGCCTAGTAAGAGGGAAAGAACCCAAGAAAACAACAACATGTATGGGGCAGGTAGAAAAAAATACACTATGTAAAGAAGCAGCAGAAGAATAAGGAAAACACCAAAGAACATAGTGTAAGAATCAAAAATAGAGAATGTTAAAGAGAAAGTGGTCAATAGTATAAATCACATAACCATTCTATAAAATAAGGGCTGTAAAGAACTAACTGGGTTTGGCAACTAGGAATTCATTCCACGGTGATGTGGGGTCAAAGGTAATTTCAGTGGATGCAGGATATACATTTTTGTTTTGCAATTTGTGCTCTTCCCATTATGCTGGGCAGCATCCCAGTTAATAGGGACCTATATATTTCACTTGCCTCCCTCAACTATTAGAGTTGAAGTTTCTATAGATAGGATAAGATACTTAAGAGTATTGCTACTGGAGCCATATTGTGTTTATTTTTTTAATTTTTAAAAATATTTATTTGGGGCTTCCCTGTTGGCGCAGTGGTTAAGAATCCGCCTGCCAATGCAGTGAACACGGGTTCAAGCCCTGGTCCGGGAAGATCCCACATGCCATGGAGCAACTAAGCCCATGCGCCACAACTACTGAGCCTGCGCTCTAGATCCTGCAAGCCACAACTACGGAGCCTGCGAGCCACAACTACTGAAGCCCACGCGCCTAGAGCCCGTGCTCCACAACAAGAGAAGCCACCACAATGAGAAGCCTGCGCACCACAATGAAGAGTGGCCCCCGCTCGCTGCAACCAGAGAAAGCCCGCGCGCAGCAACGAAGACACAACGCAGCCAAAAATAAATAAATAAATACATTAAAAAAATTTATTTGGCTGTGCTGGGCCTTAGTTGCAGCACGCGGGAGTTTTTTGGATGCAGAATGCGGGATTTACAGCATGTGAACTCTTAGTTGTGTCATGGGGGATCTAGTTCCCTGACTAGGGCTCAAACCCAGGCCCCCTGCATTGGGATCACAGAGCCTTAGCCACTGGACCACCAGGGAAGTCCCAGACTGGGTTTAAAATCTTGTTTTTGCCACTTACTAGATTGTAACTGAGCAAGTTTAAAATCTCTGTATATCACCTTCCTCATTATGAGATAATTTCATAGGGGCGTCTCAAAAATTAAGTAGATTAAAATGTGAAAAGAAGCATTTAGAACAATGTCTGGCGCCTGGCACATAGTTAGCAGTGTATTTGTGTTGGCTAGTATTTTTACTTACGATTGACATAGTGTTAAGATCCTTTGGTGTTGTATCACCAATTTTGGTCGTGGCCAAAATTTTATTAACCGTCAAACGTTTAAACTGACACTTAATCGAAGTTTCAAAGTGAAGATTTCGACCTAAATTTCCAGGTAACTGAGGCTCATCACGTTTTGAAATGTATTTACACATTTCTTTTTAGCAGATTATCAGGAAATTTAACTGTTCTTTGGGCAGCTGGGTTATCATTAAACAAATCTTTGTACCAAAATGCAATGCTAAATGCTTTCAATGTTACCGAGGCATATTTCTCCACTATGCTCAACTTTGTAAATTTTTGATTTTTCTAACTCCTTTGCTGTCAATGTTTGGCCCCAGCAACCTCAAGTCCTCTTCTGAAATCAGATAACCTGCTAAATTTATAAGTAATACTGTCTAAAATAAAAGTAAATAAACTTGATTAGCTTGGGTTGAGGTAGGCCTTAACAACAGTATTTCTGAACAAATAATGTCATCTATTTTAGAGTTCTGACATGTTTTGGTCCTACTTCGTATTTCTTGATTCCTAGATAGTAGTTCATGTAAAATACAAGTTACTTTCCATGGGACAACAGAGACCACAAAGACCTAATCTGGTTTCTTACCTGAAGTTAATTCCAAATGACTGACCCCACAATTCATGACTGAAAACCTTATGAATTTTATCTTAAGGTGAAGATTGCATTTTCCACCAACTCTTTTCTTTTGGCTGCGCCACATGGCTTGCGGGATCTTAGTTCCCCGACCAGGGATTGAACCCTCGGCAGTCAAAGCACAGAGTCCTAACCACTGGACCGCCAGGGAATTCCCTACCAACTCTTTATTTTACTGCCATCCATAAGGGTCATGTCCCACATTCTTTCAGTACTCTGGGAAATAGTAAAATGTCTTTGTCTCTACCGTATTTCTTGACAATCATCTTGGGTGATTTCAAATTCCAGGAAAATAATCCGATCAATACCCTAGCTTCAGAGTTCTTTAATCACTTCAATTCCAACTAGTTTAGCACTGACATTTCACGTAAGTATCCTACTCAAGTTCTACCTCAAAATTTCAACATTCTCTTGTCAAACCACAATTTTGGTTTTTTTTTTAATACAGTAATACATGAACAAATTCTAAATATACAGGATTAGAATAAATCCTTTCACCACAACCCAAATCTCATTCCCAGAAATAACCACTAAAAACGTTTTGCATATATCCATTACTTTCTATCCATTCCATGTACATAAAACATATGCATTCCCTATTTTTAAAAACTTCAGTGGAAGCACACTACAGAAAACTTAAGTTTTCTGATCTTTATGTTTTGGAGAACTTTCTGTGTCAGTACATTTATTGACTGCAGCTACATCTTATGCCATAAAAATGTGTAATAACTTATTTTACTCCATTAATGGTTATTTGGATTGTTTCAGATGGCTATTACATGCAGTACTGAATGAAAAAAAGGATATCTTGTAAACGTTTGAGTACACCATCTACTACTACCTTTATATTCCTAGAAATAAAATGTTGGCTTAAAATCATGTTCGTTTAATTGTTATTTATTTTTGGGCCGTGCCACAAGTCTTGTGGAATGTGGGATTTAGTTCCCCAACCAGGGATCTAACCCGGGCCCTATGCAGTGAGTTCAGAATCCTAACCATGGGACTGCCAGGGCATTTCCTAAAATTATGTTCATTTAAATGACATTCTGCCAAATGCCTTCTAAAACATTTTGCTAATTTACCAGGTTCCCAGAATCCTTGCCAAAACTTTTTTTAAAAATGTGCCTAATACTAAATGTATGAAATTACTTCACTGACTGAAGTTGCATTTCCCTAATTTCTAAGACAGAATACTTTATTGGTCATTTTTATTTCTTCAGTGAATTACCTATCTCTACCTTTTGCCCATTCTTTTCTATTGGCTTGTCATAATGATTAGTGCTATTCAAATGCTTTGTTAAATGTTGTAAATATTTTATTCAAGTATATCACTTATCTTTTAACCTAAGTTACCTTTTGATCTATGTAATTTTTTTTTTTTTGGCCACACCACGCGGCTTGTGGGATCTTAGTTCCCCGACCAGGGATTGAACCTAGGCCCTAAGCAGTGAGCATGCAGAGTCCTAACCACTTGGACGGCCAAACTCCTAACCCATGTTACTTTTAATGTTAGATTTTTTAAAAAAACTTTCCTTTGTAGCTTTTACATTCTGTATCATTCTTGGGAGGATTTCCCCATATCATTAATAAGAATTTGAATTTTTTTCAGTGAGTGGGCCAGGAACCACCAGCATCAGAATCACCTAGCTCTGCTTTACCTATGGTAATCACTAGCTATACTGGATTAAATTTAGTATAAAATTAAATATTCAGTTTTCAGTCACACTAGCCACATTCCAGATCCCTAACAGCTCTATGCGGCTGGCAGCTACTTCATCAGACAATGGAGAGATACAGAACATCGTACCACACAAAGTCACGCTGGATGGAGCTGATACCTCAGCAGGACTAATTCAGAATCTGCCTTTTAGATCTAAAAGAGAAGATGTCGAACTTCAGCACACATCAGAATCACCTAGAGGGCTTAAGGCAGATCACTGGACTCTACTGTCTCATTTCTGATTTAGTAGGTCTGTGCGGGTGCCCGAAATTTATATATCTAACAAGTTCCTAGGGGAGACTCATGCTGGTAGCCGGGATCACACTTCAATCGTTGTCAAGTATCAGTTAAATTGCAAATTCCTGGGCCCCACATCACCTACTATAGAAAGCCTGTCTGAGGGTTGGGACTGATGAATCCACATAGCCCCATGATTTTGATTGTCCGAGAACCATCAAGGTCTAGTTCTATGGAAAAAACTAGAGCTATGAGGCTAATTAGTTGTGAGAACAAAAAAAAAACCAATGGTTGAGGGAGGGAGGTATACTCCTCATGGAGGGTGTTAACTGTATTGGAAGCAGCTTTACAGCTATCACCCCTAAACTTGTGATGAGATACAGCCACAGGAATAGGGTGCTAAGGAGAGTATGGAAGTCAAGGTCACTGGATTTGAGGCTAAGAAATTTAAGCTAGAGTTCTGGATAGGTTCTTCACATAAACAATGAAGTTATCCAGGCTGACACTATAACTTGTAAGCAAATATTTGGTTTTCAGTTTAGAAAAAATTAAGTGTTCAGAGCAAAGCATGACAGGCAGTATATATACAAGTTATCACCAAATCCTATTTGACATTATCTCTGGAATCGCTCTCCAGTTCTCAATGCCAGCGCCTAAATTTACCCTTTTACATTTTACCGTTTGAATTACTGCACTAACTTGTTTCCTTACGTCCAGGCCCACCTGCAAAACATTACCCATGCAAAATGTAGTAACAAGTATGTACTGAGTGTTCAACATACCAGGTGCTGTCATCAGGCTGGAGATTTAGTGATAACATACATCTTTCACTCTCCTAGTAGAGCAAACTACCAACTAATAATCAAGTGTGGTTAATGTTTCAGTTAAGTCCACAGGCCTTAAAAGCCTATCAGGATAAAATAAATAATTTAGGAGTTAGAGTAGACCTTAGACAAGGTACCTGCCTCCCCCCTCCTTCCCAGCCTTTATGTTCTCAAGGTTGGTATAATGCTGGGTGAGCCATGCAGAAGAGCATTTAATGTTAGCATACAAGTGAAGTTCATTATCACTCATTTCTTGTCAAAAGAATTCTTGCTAAATAGAAAAAACGAAAACTTGCACAAAACTGAATAGGTAAATAAAACCTTCATGCTACCTGTAACAACTAATCACCTTCCCCTCTTCCTTGGAGGTAATTTAACAGTTCAGGAAGTTGAATATAGCATCTTTATCACCACATGTCAAAATAGACAAACTGTAAGAATAGATGCTATCTCTCTCACTCAAACTTAAAAACTCACCAAATGATCCTCTCCCCAGTGACTCTCTTTAAAGCAAAAGTAATTACTGTTTAGATTTTCAATACAAGGCCAAATAAATAGTTCTCCTTCAGTTTTGGCCTGTCAATTCACCTTTTGGCATGAAGTACTTTAACTTAGAGGGACCAGATACCATTCACAAGACTTTGTACCTGACAGCAATAAGGGTTAATGAAATCCCATTCAAGTGTCTGAGCACAAAATAGGTTTTAAAAATTTTAAGAATCTTAAGAAACAGGATGAAATCAGAAATCCATCATGATATACTTTCTTAATGCTATAGCCTAATGGCTGGCATTAAGCCAATCCTTAATGAATCTTTTAACTTCCAGAACTGACATACAAAAATAGTTCTTTGAGAGAATAAAACTAAAAATAGAAGGGTTTTTTAAATTTTAAAGTTTTTCCCTGAAGCTAAGCAGTACACTATCAGGCATACTGATACCTTTGGTATGCTCCAGAGAAAGGAGACCAAGTTTAAAGTAATTTTTTAGAAGTACGTAAGTCCAAACATACCTCCGAATGTGGAAAAACCTAAGGCTCTGAGGAAACTGCATTTCCTTAACAGGACCAGAACCCAAGTTATACTTCTGTAATATAACAAAACAGAGTTGACTGCCAAGTGTTATTATGCCCACAGTCCCCAAAAAGTTAAGATCTTCTAGTTGTGGCATTTCAAGAAAATGGTCTTGAATATTATTTGGAACACTCATATACTTAACAAGGGAAGAAAAAAGGTTGTGTTTTCCCTTCTAAATCTAAATACTCTATCCGTATCTATTACTACACTTCCCATCTCCCAAGTTTTTGTTCACTATTTGTCCTGAGGCCTAGCCTATGATGTGAGCTCCCTGAGTACACAATTACCTGAAGGATTAATCTTTGTATCCCCCCAGCACTTTAACACTGCCTGTAACACAGGTCCTCAATGACTGACATAAGGAAGTACTGAAATATGAAGCAGTTCTATGCTATGACAAATACGCAGAAGCTGGAAGGAATAATAAGTGCCAAAATGCGGAAGCTCAAAGATTTAGAGGAGGACAACAGATTTAGTTTTATTTCAATCAAATCACAACACTTTCTTTTCCAACTGTTGCAAAGTGCATCTACAATTTTCTATTACAGATCCACTTTTAAAAGGTTTTCTGTGACATTACAGCAAGCCTCTTTTTTTTTTCCCAAACAGAGGAATATTCCCAAATTCTTCCTCAAGCAAAAATAAAAACTCAATTCCAGTAAATGGCAATACATGAAATTACAGTAAACCAGACACTTGAAAGGATAGCCAAGAAGTCTTCCAACAGTTTATTAGAAAGAATGTAGACATTAAAAAAACTCCCCACTATCATGAACATAAATTGAGGTTTTCAGCCCAGGTACAAGCTGAATCAAAAAAAAATAATAATAAAATAAAAAATCCAATAGTGTATTAACATTTTTTTAACTCATTTGCCATACTGACAGTGCAAATACAAATTTGGTCTAAATGTACAGACTCTCAAGCAACAATGTACAGCCTTTCTTCGTCCTCCATGCTAAGAGATGTAAAAGTTTAAGGGTCAAACAATACCAAATGTACAGGCTTCAAAACCATCTAAGTTAGGGCATTCACTAGTTTTAGCTAAGATACATCTGGAACACTGACAAGTGATCACTTACGTACAATAATGTGAAGTAAATTTTTTGAAAAATAAAACTTTAGTGGAACAATCCTGAAGGATATACCAGAGGAACAACATGTTACCAGCTTAAAGTATCAACCAATTTGTTTCAGCCACTTTGAGTCCATGTTCTAAAATCTAAAATTTACTTTCCCTAAGCCAAAAGCTTCCAATCATGTCAGTATCTATGTTATGAAGTAAAGGAGACTTAGGTAAAATGTTTTTTATTTATCACAACTGCTTTATCAATTGCCTAGGACCTCAACAGCATCATGGAAATCTGGGAAATGTTCATGCATAAGGTTATTGCCTTAGCTGACTTAAAATTGCCCCATACAATGGTACATATCAACCCTTAGTGAAGCCTTTAAAAAAACAAACAGGTTGAAAAATGGGTTAAAGGAGGCAAATACAGAATCTGCCTTTAGAGCTATCAATTTAGGAATTCTCTCAATTATGAAATCTTGCAGAAGTTATTTTTCTTTCTCAAAATCCAGCGATGACAACATTCCTTACTCCAGATCTGGCATTTCTGAAAGGATTTTTAAAAGATTAGTATAAATTACAAGGGAATAACCTAACAACTTCAAAGTTTTACAATAGGAAAAAGCAGCCACCAAGAGTTAGTTTCCTAGAGAATTAATTGTCTTTTTTTAAAAATTTGAATCTCAAATCATTCAAATTTCTGCTTTAGCTATTTTTTAGAGGCCATTAAGAAATAATCATGTATCTTCCAAAAATTTTAAACAGGTTAACTTCTCTATTTTGAGAGTTTGGTCTCTGATGTGAAATATCACTGTGTAAACATACTTTTTACAAAGATACTTACTTTCATCATCACTGTCTTGTGAATCCTGCAGAAAGGAAAATTTAAGAAGTTACCAAGTTGATCAAACATTCCTCTGCTAACTGAACAGTTTGCGCCTTAAAAAGCTGAAGCACTGTACTTTTGACTAAGGTAGCAAAGATATATCAATCTTTGGTTAGATATAATCTTTGGTTTGGTGGTTTTATCAATCTTTGAACTTATCAATGGACTTAAGAACAAGTTTACTTAAGACAAACAGACATACAGCTGAGGATCTATCTTCCTATAAGATATATGCCTTTTCGTGGGAATTGAGCCCACCCTTTAAATCCCTTCCTATCAACCAGACTGAATCCTGGTATAAAATGGTTTCTCTTCTCTCTTGGCATTCAATGGAAGAGGAAAATGGCTCAATATGAAGACCACTGGAATGACAGAAGACAATGAACTCTAATCCTAGCTGTTGAATTGTCTAAGTATCTTCCAAACTACATTGAACAACTTTCTTAAAAGATGTTAACAGGATGCCAGGTGGGGAAATGTTGAGAAGAGTGGTCTAGTATATCCTTACAGATTCACAACATCCATCTGTTCACTATACGTCTCTCTGACCAACCCTGCTGTTAAAATCTGTTCAATTTTCTTTGTCAAAATAATCCCTAAACTAACTGTTATAACCGAGTAAGGCATATGTCTCTATAAAATAGTAATTTTGAATTATAAATCTGGTGCCTTGAAGAATGATCCAGGGGACACCTGTTTCCTAGTAGGTATCCATCCCTCAAAAATGGGCACATTTAAAAAACTGGTTTTCCCTGTAATATTTTTTAGACCATTAAGTGGCAAAAAAAAAAAAGAGCAATCTTGAATCTACATAAAACAACCTGAAAATACATTGTTTCTTAGTATTTAAGTAAACATGGAAAAGAACTTATAGACTTACATCATCTGCTCCATCTACTTCTGGTAAATCTACATCCTCATCACCACCCATGTTGTTCATCATCTATTTGAAGTGTAAAAATTAGTTTTAGAAATGATGTTAAATTAAGCCCTAGGTATTAGGTTGCACGATGCAGAATAAACCTTAAGTCTGTCATAGATTTCTACCAATTTAAAAAAAGAAAAAGAAAAAAAAACCCATCAAACTATATATTAGGTACCTTCCTTTCTGGAAAAGGTAGATTATAGGTAATTACATAAAATCCTGAAAACTTATAGGAAGTTAAGAGTAAGTTCTCATTGAAGAAAAATTATTAAAATTCATCCAACAAGATATATATGTATAATGTAGAAATTAAACACCACAATCCTGAATAGCAGTCACCTCTGGTGGCTAAAAATGAGATTATTTGTACTGAACAGTTGTAAAGTTTTGTATCTTCAACTAAGTGGCATGTGTATTATGGTATTCTCATTGTAGTTTTAAAATATTGTGAAGAACCAATAAATAACTTAAAATAAAGTCCTCTGGGCTGATTAGCTTGCATAAAAGGCCTGAATACTGAATCAAAGGCTGAACACCAGTAACTAAGCTACAAACAGAAAATAAACATAAACATTGAAAGAAAAGATACACACTGTGGAAAACACCCTTGTATACGTACAATAAACTGGGACCAAAAGAGCATACTTATACATAAAGTACTAATTTCCCATATTTAGTTCTTTCTGATCATAAAGCAAGCAGTATATTATTTAAAGAGGAACAAATAAGCAGACTATATAATTAATATGAGATGGGGACTTCAAAAATACATGCTTACCTGGACTTCAGAGTTAGAAGGGGCCTTAAAATGATACCTACTCAAATCTCTCAGTATAAAAATTCTGGGCATCAACTCTCGAATAGTATGAGCAAGTAGTAAAGAGTTTTCCTACATCTGAAAGCACTAAATCCTGGTTAAGTTTCTTTGAGCAGGAAAAATGCTCAAAAGGTGCCAAGCACAACGCTAGGTACCGAGATGCAATGGCAACAGACACAGAACTGAATACATTTGAGAGCTACTTAGGAGATAAAAACAAAATACAGACAGCAAAGACAGCAGTTAATGTTATACTGGATAGAGAGAATCAGTGAAAGAGAACACTGTTAAGAAGTTATGACTTGCACAGCTGGGTAAATGGTGGCATCAATTACTACAGGTAAGGAGTAGCATAGTTTAGGAGAATCACATGAATACCATTATCTCCCTTCTCTGTTTTGAAATCAAGGTGCCAGAGCCATGTGAGGAGAGATGTTAAGTAAGCAGTTGCATACGTGAAGCTGGGCACTTACTCCTTTTAACTCTTTGTTGTCAAAGAAGAAACATAAAAATATAGTCAAGATTTCAAATCACAATGAGAGTATCTTCAACTTACAATCTAACGTTTTCTTTTCTGATCAGCTTTACTGCAACACATTTAATAAGGTCTAGTCTACCTAAGAGAATCTCAATGATTTTTTCCCTTTGGCCATGGCAATATGTATTTCAGTGACATCCTGGAAAAACAGGCTTACTTAAAATCCTTTCCCTGATTTTGCAATTAAAATATCCCTACACACCACTCATTGTACGTATCTCATCATGTGTGTTTAAAGGTTTATATTCATATTACATGGCTCCAAAATGCAAGCCAATTACCACATTCATGCTCCTTCAAAAACAAAAATCTGTTCCAATGATGGAATAAAAACTGTGCTGCACTGATTGTACGGTTTATTTTTTGTCGTTATACATCAACTTTAGAACTTAACACTAATTTTTAAAAATTCATAAAAGGTTAAATGACCATTGTTAAAATCTTATTTGGTTTTCTGCAGAACAGTCTTGAAAGTAAAATAATACATGTCCTAAATATCACTATGTCTTTAAAACCAAATTAAATTGACTACACAGAAATACACTGGGAGGGAGGTGGAAGAATGCATTTAAAAGAACTTACCTCAGAGAAACGATCAAAATTAGACATGTCTTCATCTGAATCATCTTCCCAGTCTTTCCAATTATTGAAGTCCACACTAAGCCAATTAAGCTATAGATCAATACAAATATCACCCTATGATTAGGTTATCTTGTACTCTTTTAGTGTGTACCTAAAGACTACATTTTTTGAGCTGTGGGTTCATACTCACTAGTGAGGCATGGAATCAGCACACACACACACAAAAACTAGAAAAATGTAATAATGGTAAATATAGTTTCATGAAGCTGCTTTCACAGTTGTCAGAAACAAACCTACTTTTGGGACTTCCCTGGTGGCGCAGTGGTTAAGATTAAGAATCCGCCTGCCACTGTAGGGGACACGGGTTCGAGCCCTGGCCCGGGAAGATCCCATATGCCGCAGAGAAACTAAGCCCATGTGCCACAACTACTGAAGCCCGCAAGCTCCAGGGCCCGTGAGCCACAACTACTGAGCCCACGTGCTACAACTATTGAAGCCGGCGGGCCTAGAGCCCGTGCTCCCCGACAAGAGAAGCCACCGCAACGAGATGCCCGCACACTGCAATGAAGACCCAATGCAGCCAAAAAAACAAAACAAAAAACCAAAAAGAACAAAAAAACCCACCTATTTTTTAAAACAAAAATTCACTGGTAGGAACTATTCAAATTCAGATACGTGATTAACTTATTATTTTTTAAATGTCACCATGATATGCTCTGATGCAGCATCTGAGTAATTTATACTTCTAAGCAAAGTCTGCCTCTTGAATGCAGAAGAGTCTGCATCTATTAGTGACTATCTTATTCTGACCACACTTGGTATTAAGTTAAAGCTATAAACCTCAAAGTAGAGAAAAATATATAGACCACAAGGCCTTAATATTAATAGTACCTAGCTATGAAACAAAAACTATATTCCTCGTACCAATTTTTTTTAAAAATGTAAGTTTCAGGTGTATAACACTGTAACTCAACATCTGTATACAACTACAAAGTGATCACCCTCCAAGTCCACTTATCGTCTATCACTATACAATTGACTCCTGGTACCCCTTTCACCCACCCCTCCAACCCTTTCCCTACTGGTAACCATCAATCTGTTCTCTGTATCTGTGAGTTTTCGTTTTGTTATGCTTTTTAAAATTAGGTTTGTCTTTTTCCTTCTGACTCATTTCACTTAGCTTATTACCCTCAAGGTCCATCCATGTTGCTGCAAATGGCAAGATTTCATTCTTTTTTAATGGCTGAGTAGTAATCCACTGAATACACACACACCACAGTTTATGGCATCGTCCATCAATGGATACTTCGGCTGCTTCCACGTTTTGGTTACTGTAAATAATGCTGCAATGAACATAGGGGTGGCATACATCCTTTCCAATTAGTGTTTTCATATTCTTCAAATAAATACCCAGAAGTGGAATAGCTGGATCATATGGTAGTTATACCTTTAATTTTTTTTTTTTTAATATTTTTTTTTATGATGATGAAAGCTTGATGGTATTCACATTGCTTAATTTGTGTCATGCTTTATTTATTTATTTATTTATTTATTTATTTATTTATGGCTGTGCTGGGTCTTCGTTTCTGTGCGAGGGCTTTCTCTAGTTGTGGCAAGCGGGGGCCACTCTTCATCGCGGTGCGCGGGCCTCTCACTATCGCGGCCTCTCTTGTTGAGGAGCACAGGCTCCAGATGCGCAGGCTCAGTAATTGTGGCTCATGGGCTTAGTTACTCCGCGGCATGTGGGATCTTCCCAGACCAGGGCTCGAACCCGTGTCCCCTGCATTGGCAGGCAGATTCTCAACCACTGCGCCACCAGGGAAGCCCTACCTTTAATTTTTTGAGAAATCTCCATACTGTTTTCCATAGTGGCTGCACCAATTTATAATCCCAACAATAGTGTACAAGAGCTCCCTTTTCTCTGTATCTTCTTCAGCATTTGTTATTTCTATTTTTCATATTAGCCATTCTAACAGTTAGGACATGATTATCTCATTGTGGTTTTTTTTTTTTTTTAAATAAATTTATTTATTTATTTTTGGCTGCGTGGGATCTTCGTTGCTGCGTGCGGGCTTTCTCTAGTTGTGGCGAGCGGGGCCTATTCTTTGTTGTGGTGCATGGGCTTCTCATTGCAGTGGCTTCTCTTGTTGCGGAGTACAGGCTCTAGGCGTGTGGGCTTCAGTAGCTGTGGCACGTGGGCTCAGTAGTTGTGGCTCACGGGCTCTAGAGCACAGGCTCAGTAGTTGTGGTGCATGGGCTTTGTTGCTCCGAGGCATGTGGGATCTTCCTGGACCAGGGCTCAAACCCATGTCTCCTGAATTGGCAGGCAGATTCTTAACCACTGAGCCACCAGGGAAGTCCCTCACTGTGGTTTTGATTGGCATTTCTCTGATAATTAGTGATGAACTTGGGCCATGGCAGTGAAAGCCTGGAATCCTAACCACTAGGCCACCAGGCAACTGCTCTGCCCATTTTTTAATCAGGTTTTTGTTGCTGAGTTGTGTGAGTTCTTCATATATTTTGGATATTAACCTCTTATCAGATCCATGACTTACAAATATATTTTCCCATTAAGTAGGCTGTCTTTTCATTTTGTTGATGGTTTCCTTTGCTGGGCAAATACTTTTTAGTCTGATGTCAATGCATCTTTTATTACTTAAAAATACCAAACTTTCAAAAAAAGAAAAAGGAACCTACCTTTGCCCTTTCTTTTGTTAACCTTGGCCATGACTGGCCAGATTCTCCTTTTCGTAAACAACATAAAATTGATCTGTCCGTTCTTTTATGCTTGGAATCCTAAAAACAAAAATAAGCGCTATCACACCGTTTATCTCTCTGGTATTACTACAGGACACAAAGTAGCTGGTTATTTGTCATTTCTCCTAATTTCTTTCTAAACCCTGAAACAACCCCTAGACTACTGAAGATTTCATAAGCTATCCAATTGCAAAAAACATTTTTCCTCCCCTGCACAAGGTGAATAGAATAAAACCTTAAAAAGTTAACTAAATATGGTACAATCATAGAACATACTTAGATGTATCTATGCTTAAATAAGACAAGCCTTAGGAGTACAGCCCTTACATCAACTACACAATTTAATTTTAAAAAGATAAAAAATAAAAATTAAAAAAAAAGTATTGCCCTGAGTCCAAACAAGAAGAACAAAAAGAATATCCAGAAAAGTAGTTACAAGAGGGAAAATAATGCAAAATATATACTTATTAGCCTCTCAACTGTTAAGAATTAGTGCTTATCTCTAAAATGAGTACTTAAAGTATGTCCATTTCCTTACAATTTAAATTGGGATTAAAGTATCAAGACTACTTACATTTGGATCAATACAGTGAAAAAGATCAATTTCATTTAAATGTTTAAAATTATCACTTCCTCCAAGACAACTGTACCAAAAAAGAAAAAGGGAAAACAATGAGTCTCTTCAAAGAGGTAAAGATTAGTAGTATCTTCAATGAAAACACGAAACAATCAAGCCAAAGTTATTCAAGCTGCCTGAAACAAGCCTTTTACCCAATGATGTAAAATGGTAACTTACCTGAATGTAAGTTTGGATTTTTCAAAATTTACATTAACATCTTTACTGTCTTCAACACAAAATTCAATGAAGACATAGTCCCTTCGATCGTACCACTTTGCAGAAGCAGGCTGCCTACAAAAAGATAAAATTAAACAAAGTTAAGCTGAAATTCACTAACTGAGTATTTACATAACCTCCAAAGCTTAGCATGTAAGTAACATACTTCTGTTCTCCATCAGAGCATTGATTATTTTCAGGCAGTTTATTGCAATTTCAAACGTGAACTACATCTTTTTCCCTAACAGCTGCAGTACAAGTTAAAACGCAATGATAGGGACTCTCCTGGTGGCACAGTGGTTAAGAATCTGCCTGCCAATGCAGGGGACACGGGTTCGAGCCCTGGTCTGGGAAGATCCCACATGCCGTGGAGCAACTAAGCCCGTGCTCCACAACTACTGAGCCTGCGCTCTAGAGCCCGCGAGCCATAACTACTGAGCCTGGGTGCCACAGCTACCGAAGCCCGCGCACCTAGAGCCCACGCTCTGCAACAAGAGAAGGTACCGCAATGAGGAGCCTGCGCACCAACGAAGACCCAGCACAGCCAAAAATAAAATAAACAAACAAAAAAAACGCAATGATACAAATTTCATCATAGAAAGGATTTAAAAAATGAAACAAAATGCTCACTGGAGTTAACCATTTAGGTAGCCCTGTCAAAATTTGTGCTACTCCTTTACAGCCCTGCTCTTAATAATTCAACTTCACGGAATTTTAAAAACCAGAACTAGGGGACTTCCCTGGTGGCGCAGTGGTCAAGACTCCGTGCTCCCAGTGCAGGGGCCCCGGGTTCCATCCCTGGTCAGGGAGCTAGATCCCACATGCATGCCACAACTAAGGAGCCTGCCTGCCGCAATTAAGACCCAGTGCAACTAAAATAAATAAACACACATGTATTTTTAAAAAATAAAAATAAAAATCTGAACTAATCCATTGTCAATTCAAATACAGTATTCAACATTTCTACTTACAATGTTAGGAACTGTGAACGGAATTTTTTTAAAGTATGAGAAATGACAGTATTTGTCCTCAAAAAAGTTCTCATTTGGACTGTCCTGGCAGTCCAGTGGTTAAGACTCCAAGCTTCCACTGCAAGGGGCAGGAGTTCAATCCCTAACTGGGGAACTAAGATCCCGCATGCTGTGCGGCACAGCCAAAAAAAAAAAAAGAATGTTCTCATTTGCAGCTGACTATATAAAGCAAAGCAACTGATTTTTTTTTTTTCTGGGCAAAAAAATCTTCCTTACAAACCCTTATGATTCTAAATAATGACATTAGATAAAAAATTAAACTTTATAGTCCCATCTGTTAATCTGTATCTGTATCCAATATATACTTACACTAGAAACAACTTGGAATATTTACTTTTTCCTTATTATTCACCAGCTCCTGTCCCTTGCAATAGACTCCTGTCTTCTTCCGTGTTAGCTGCCTAAAGCTCTACTCATCCATTAAAATTATGTTTTAGAATACAGCTAAAAATCTAGTAAAAGCAAATACAGTCAAATGTAATTAACAGGCAATGAAGATTATATACGGTAAAAACTTTGAAAAATTTCCTTTGTCATCTTTAAAACAAGTTACTTAGATAAGTATTTACATATGCATAAAAATTCCAAGAAGAATTCACACGCACACAAATGAACAGCATTTGCCTCTAAAGAATGAACCAGAAAGATGAGACAAAGTAGAGCCACCTCATTCTCAACTGTTTCAACTATTTTTAAAAAAATAAGCATGTGCTGCTTTGATAATCTAAAAATCAAAGTTACAGGAATTCTTTGTATTTTTTGAAACTTTTCTGTAAACCTAAAACTTCAAAATAAAATTTAAAACCAATTAGTTATTATATGTTCAAACACTACTCATAAATCAACTCAACTTAAAGGAATTGTTTTGTTTCCAAACTCTGAATTTCCCAACCCTGAGGAGCAGCAGTTTAAAGTTCTAAAGTTACAGCCAACTGCTCATCAACATTTTCACACAACTGTTAAACTTGACTAGTCATACTCTACTCCAAAACACTGATATCAGATCTGCAATTAAAAATTACAGATGGCAATTTCCAAAGTCTAAATACCAACAAATCAACAAGGGTAAAAGCTATTTTTTCAGGCATCTATTGGCAGATTACAAGGGGGGTGGGGAGGCACGCATTTTTAAATGCCTGTGAAAAAGACATCTAACCAAAATTCCGTGTTAGAGCTAATAAACAATTTAGGAGTTTTATGATTAGGTCCCAATAGGCCATACATTATTTCTAGCTTATTTTCTTGCCAAAACAGTATTCTCAATATGTGGTAACACGTTTGGGTCTTTTCCCCGCAGCTTGTGGGAGCTTAGTTCCCCAACCAAGGAACGAACCCCGGCCCTCAGCAATGAAAGCGCAGAGTCCTAACCACTGGACCGCCAGGGAATTCCCCCATGTTTGGTCTTCAACTGAAAATATTTGTTACCTTAACAGATACTTAAAACTTTAAATGACCAAGTTCATAGATTTTCAACTTGAAGTAACCAGACAGTCCTATCTTCAAAAAGCACTAATAATAACAATCTGGGGCAATGAACACCCCCAGTGTCAAAATACTACTTATTTCCAACAAAAAGAAATAAGTTCCTATAGAGAAATGGTTGACCCCAGCTCCGAGGTGGGAAATATAAATGAGCTTGGGGCATCTCATAGTGCAAATCAAGCTATTAAAAACAATGAGATCAGGGACTTCCCTGGTGGTCCAGTGGTTAAGACTCCACACCTCCAATGCAGGGGGCCCGGGTTTGACCCCTGGTTGGGGAACTAAGATCCCACAGGCCGCGCGGTGTGGCCAAAAAATAAAAAAATAATAAAAATAAAAGCAATTATGTTGGGATTTCCATGGTGGCACAATGGTTAAGAATCCTCCTGCCAATGCAGGGAACACAGGTTCGATCCCTGGTCCAGGAAGATCCCACATGCCACAAAACCACTAAGCCCGTGTGCCACAACTACTGAGCCTGCACGGTCTAGGGCCCGCATGCCGCTGCTACTGAGCCCACACGCCTAGAGCCCGTGCTTCGCAACAAGAGAAGCCACCACAACGAGAAGCCCATGCACCACAACGAAGAGTAGCCCCCGCTCACCGCAACTACAGAAAGCTGGCACAGCAACAAAGACCCAACACAGCCAAAAAACAAAAAAACGAGATCAGTCAAAACAGGAGGAAACAATGAGTCTCTCTCCCTGGCCAACGACAATTTGAAAGGATGTCTGCAAACTGATCCAAATACACAAAATATAAATACTCCAGTTTATATTGATTAAAGAAATACAAAACAAACTACCCACAATTCTAGATCACCAGAAGATACTACAGATCCAATTCTTTCCAAAAATGCAATTAAAGAGAAAGAATAGGCATTTACCCTTCTTTCCCTTTATGAATCTTTATTCATGATACCCGAATAGGGCCCGTTCAGGAAGGAAACTTGTTTACAGAATTCCAGCTTTGTGTGGAATAAAACGTGAGGAGGAAAAAAAAAAAAAATCACCATTTTGCAACCTTTAAGCTGATTTGGCAGTGTTCATCAATGAATGGGACCATTAACAATGATTAGATGAACAGCAGATAAAGAACTTATGATCTTATTAGCATCACAAAAAGTGGGACAACCAAACATTCACCTCCTGATTTGATCAACATGATATATTCCTCAGTAAACTTAATTCCAGTCTATAGGAAATATGAGGAAAAGAAACAAGTTAAATGATATCACAAGAAGTGAAAAATTCAGAATACTGTTTCTTAAATCAATGGCAGAAAAGAGGCGGAACTGCTCTAGATTAAAAGAGACCTAAGAGTTATCAAACAAGTGCAATTTGTAAATCTGGTACGCATCTTGATTAAAACAAACTAAACATAAAAAAGATTACTGAAACCGTGGAGACCTAGATATGGACAGAGTATTAGATAATGTGAAAACCGTTAGTTTTGTTAGGTGTGAAAGGCACTGTTTTATGGAAAACAAATGTCCATTCAAGATTAAAAGGTTAAGTACATGGGGTCTGCTTTACAATAACTAAGGAAAAAGGGAGAAATAAAGCAGTGTGGCAAAGGCCTGCTAAATGCTGAATCTGGTGGATGGGTAGATGGGGATTTATTACATTCATAATACTTTAAAAAAAATGATATTAAATGGTTTTGGCATGGAATGCTTTCTTCCTTTAGAGCAACCCAGTATAACTGTGAAATTGTGTTATTTAAAAATTTAAAAAGAGGGACTTCCCTGGTGGTCCAGGGGTTAAGACTCCATGCTCCCAATGCAGGGAGCCCGGGTTCGATCCCTGGTCAGGGAACTAGATCCCACATGCCGCAACTAAAGATCTGGTGCAGCCAAATAAGTAAATATTTTTTTAAAAATCCACTGGGCAGAAGAGGAGGCGAGTAGATAAAATAAGAATGACCCTGTACTGATAATGGTTGTGACTGAATAATGGGTACATGAAGAATTCATTGTAGTATTCTACCTTTCCTGTTTGAACAAAAAAGGTAATAAAGCTGAAAACAATTACCCTGATTTTTTTCAAATTAATTTTTATTGGAGTACAGTTGACTTACAATGTTGAATTAACCTGATTATAGTGAGCAGATTCTTCTCTCACTATGTTTACAAATGGCTATTTCAATAAACTGATAAAAATGCTTTTCTAGCCGAATTTAACAACATAATCTGAAAATACTTAATAGTACTGTTTACCGTGTTAAAGTCAAGTTACACATTAAGAAACTATAGTAGGGCTTCCCTGGTGGCGCAGTGGTTAAGAATCCGCCTGCCAATGCAGGGGACAAGGTTCGAGCCCTGGTCTGGGAGGATCCCACACGCTGCGGAGCAACTAAACCCGCGCACCACAACTACTGAGCCTGCACTCTAGAGCCCGCGAGCCACAACTACTGAGCCCACATGCCACAACTACTGAAGTCCACGTGCCTAGAGCCCGTGCTCCGCAACCAGAGAGACCACCACAATGAGAAGCCCACGCACCACAACAAAGAGTAGCCCCTGCTCACCGCAACCAGAGAAAAGCTCACGCGCAACAACGAAGACCCAATGCAGCCAAAAATAAAATAAATAAAATAAATAAATTAAAAAAAAAAAAGAACCTATAGTAATGGAGAAGGAGCACATTAATGGCGATCTGGTATATAAGCTCTTTAGTTTCTGTTCGTATCAAGGACATTGGAACCAGGGGAGAATCTTTCCTTTCCTTGAATTCACATTAAGTAATCTAGATTTATATCATTGTTATGGCCTGAAATCACATCCTAAATTTATATGTTGAAGTCCTAAACCGCCAATACCTCAGGATGTGACTGTATTTGTAAAGAGGATCTTTAAAAAAGTAAGGTAAACTGAGGTCTTAGGGTGGGCTATAATCCAATATGACTGGTGTCCTCCTCATAAGAGATTAGAACAGTTACACGGACACGGAAGCAACCTAAATGTCCATTGACTTTCTGCCCCTGTACGCTGCCAAGTAAGCACCATTGACATCTCCTCCCTCCACTGCAGTCAAGTCTAAGTCAGAGTTACCCAAAGAGCCCCAACAGCTGCAGAAGCTCTTCACTGGAGGTTTGAGCTTTGAAACAACCAATGAGTCTGAGGAGCCATTTTGAGCAGTGGGGAACGCTCACAGATTGTGTGGTAATGAGGGATCCAAACACCAAGCGCTCCAGAGGCTTCAGGTTTGTCACATATGCTACTGTGGAGGAGGTGGATGCGGCCATGAATGCAAGGCCACACAAGGTGGATGGAAGAGTGGTGGAACCAAAGAGGGCCGTCTCAAGAGAAGACTCTCAAAGACCTGGTGCCCACTTAACTGTGAAAAAGATTTTTGTTGCTGGCATTAAATAAGACACTGAAGAACATCACCTAAGAGATTATTTTGAACAGTATGGGAAAATTGAAGTGATTGAAATCATGACTGACTGACGCAGTGGCAAAGAGAGGCTTTGTTTTCATAACCTTTGATGACCATGACTCCGTAGACAAGACTGTCATTCAGAAATACCACACTGTGAATGGCCACAACCGTGAAGGAAGGAAAGCCCTATCTAAGCAAGAGATGGCTAGTGCTTCATCCAGCCAAAGAGGTCGAAGTGGTTCTAGAAACTTTGGTGGTGGTCGTGGTGGTGATTTTGGTGGGAATGACAACTTTGTTCGTGGAGGAAACTTCAGTGCTCGAGGTGGCTTTGGTGGCAGCCGTGGTAGCGGTGGATATGGTGGCAGTGGGGATGGCTATAATGGATTTGGTAATGATGGAAGCAATTCTGGAGGTGGTGGAAGTTACAATGATTTTGGAAATTACAACAATCAATCTTCAAAATTTGGGCCCATGAAAGGAGGAAGCTTTGGAGGCAGAAGTTCTGGTCCCTATGGTGGTGGAGGCTAATACTTTGCCAAACCACGAAAGCAAGGTGGCTATGGTGGTTCCAGCAGCAGCAGTAGCTGGCAGTGGCAGAAGGTTTTAATTACTGCCAGGAAACAAAGCTCAGCAGGAGAGGAGAGCCAGAGAAGTGACAGGGAAGCTACAGGTTACAACAAATTTGTGAACTCAGCCAAGCACAGTGGTGGCAGGGCCTAGCTGCTACAAAGAAGACATGTTTTAGACAATACTCATGTGTATGGGCAAAAAAACTCGAGGACTGTATTTGTGACTACCTGTTTAACAAGTTATTTCAGTTTCTGTTCTGTGGAAAGTGTAAAGCATTCCAACAAAGGGTTTTAATGGAGATTTCTTTTTTTTTTTGCACCCATGCTGTTGATTGCTAAATGTAAGAGTCTCATCACGATGCTGAATAAATGCGTCTTTTTAAAAAATGTGCTGTGTAAAGTTAGTCTACTCTGAAGCCATTTTGGTAAACTACCCCAACAGTGTGAAGTAAGAGTTCCTTCAGGGTGATGCCAGGTTCCGTTCAAAATTTATTTACAACCTGCTTTGGTGGAAAAGCTATTGCCTTCAGAAACCCTGGTGTAGCTGAACTGACAGTTACTGCGTCGTGACCTGGAGTTCACCGTGAAAAGGGTCACCCAAGCAAAGTCATGGAGTTTTTTAGTTATTAATATGATTGTTGGCACATCCTATGCAATATATCTAAACTGAATTACGGTACCAGATAAAGTTATAGATGAGAACGAAGCTTCTGTATCATCCATTATCATGTGTATTCAATAAACGATTTAATACCCTCTTGGGGAAAAAAAAAAAGTCCATCGACAGGAATGGATAAAGATATGGTACATATATACAATGAAATATTACTCAGCCATAAAAAGGAACGAAATGCTGCTATTTGCAGAGATGTGGATGGACCTACAGACTGTCATACAGAGTGAAGTAAGTCAAAAAGAGAAAAATATCATACAATATCGCTTATATGTGGAATCTCGAAAAACAGTACAGATAAACTTATTTGCAAGGCAGAAATAGAGTCACAGATGTAGTGAACAAACTTATGGTTATCCAGAGGGGAAGAGGAGATGGGACAAATTGGGAGACTGGGATTGACATATATACACTACTACGTATAAAATAGATAACAAATGAGAACCTACTGTGTAGCCCACGGAACTCTACTCAATGTTCCGTGGTGACCTAAATAGGAAAGAAATCTAAAAGAGTGGATATACTGTATACGTATAACTGATTCAATCTGCTATATAACTGATTCAATCTGCTACAGAGCAGAAACTAACACGCTGTACAGCAACTATACTCCAATAAAAATTTAAAAAATAAATTAATTAAAAAGAGAGATTAGGACAGTTACAGAGGGAAGACCCTGTGAAGAAGACAGAAGCCAGCCATCTGCAAGCCAAGCAGAGAGGCCTCAGAAGAAACCAACCCTTCTGACACCTCGATCTTGGACTAACACCCTCCAGAATTGTGAGGAAATAAATTTCTACTGTTTAAATCACCCAGTCTCTGGTACTTTGCTATGGTAGCCCTAGCCAACTAATAAAATCATTTACCAGACAATAAAAACAAAATTAAATGATCCTAACCTGGAGCCAAAAATGGTTTTAATATTTTTAAAGTTGTAAAAACAAAAATGTGAAACAGGTATTTGTGTCCTGTAAAGCCTAATATTTACCAAGTGCCCCTGATCTAAACCGTCTGAAAATACAAGGGGGGGAAATCCTACACTTAACCTAAACAATAATAAACACATATATTCACTCATTTGAAAGGAAAACCAAGTGTTTATGAAATCACAACACTCTTTTCTCCTTTTAACCCAGAGAAAGGGTGATTTTAAACTCTAGCTCCTAAACTATGTCTAGTCTCATACAAACACTGGCAAAATCCCAAACTACTGTTCAAGTCTGTTAATTCACTTTAATAGTAACATACCTATAAATGCAAAAACTTTTTCACCTCTGCATACATTATGTGAATAAGCCACTACTTATAACAAAATACCCAAAATCTCCGAAGTGGGACATTCCAAGTTCTTCTGACAAGTTCTTCCAAGCTCAATGTTAGGGCTATGTCAATTCAAGCAACTAAAATTTGCATAAACTAAAATTCTCCTCTGTAGTTTTGACTAAAATTTCTTAGTTTGTCTTAAAATGACAGAGTGGAAACCACATTTGTTCCCAAATACCATTTTTAATATACTAGAATCTCATGCATTTTAATTCTAATTTGTAGAAAATTACAAGCACCTCTCCCTTAAAAAAAAATGGATGCACCATGGACTTCCCTGTTGGTCCAGCAGTTAAGACTCCGTACTTCCACTGCAGGTGGCATGGGTTTGATCCCTGGTTGAGGGAAGTTCCACATGCTGTGAGGCATGCACCCCCACCCCCCGCCAAGAAAGGATGCACCAGTGCAATGGCCTTAATGCATGCCCTCCAAATTCATACATTGAAATCCTAATGCTCTACGGGATGATATTCAAAGATGGGACCTCTGAGAGGTGCTTACTACTAGGTCATGAGGATAGAACCCTCATAAATTAAAGTCATGCCTTATGGGCTTCCCTGGTGGCGCAATGGTTAAGAATCCGCCTGCCAATGCAGGGGACATGGGCCCGAGCCCTGGTCCAAAAAGATCCCATATGCCATGGAACTAAGCCCGTGCGCCACAACCACTGAGCCCACGTGCCACAACTACTAAAGCCTGCGTGCCTAGAGCCCGTGCTCTGCAAGAGAAGCCACCGCACCGCAACAAAGAGTAGCCCCCGCTCGCTGCAACTAGAAAAAGCCCGCGCGCAACAACGAAGATGCAACGCAGCCAAAATAAATAAATAAATTTATATTAAAAAAAAATAAAGTCATGCCTTAGATATAAAGAGGCTCCAAAGAGGCCCCTAGCCCTTTCACTGCTCCAGAGGGGCCCCTCGCCCCTTCCACTACCGTAAGGACACAGCAAGAAACTATGAACCAGAAAGCGGGCCCCTTCACCAGGTGACCATATTGGTGCCTACATCTTGAACTTCCAGACTGCAGAATAGTGGACAAGGCCTTCCCTGGTGGCGCAGTGGCTGAGAGTCTGCCTGCCAATGCAGGGGACACGGGTTCGAGCCCTGGTCTGGGAAGATCCCACATGCCGCGGAGCACCTGGGCCTGTGAGCCACAACGACTGAGCCTGCGCGTCTGGAGCCTGTGCTCTGCAACAAGAGGCCACGATAGTGAGAGGCCCGCGCACAGCGATGAAGAGTGGCCCCCGCTTGCTGCAACTAGAGAAAGCCCTCACACAGAAACGAAGACCCAACATAGCCATAAATAAATAAAAAAAAAAAAAAAAAAAAAAAAGAATAGTGGACAATAAGTTTCTGCTGTTGATGAACTACCCAGTCTGTGGTATTCTGTTACAGCAGCCCAGACTAAAACAACCAGCAAAGCTACATGGAAAAAATTTGCTAAAGAACATTTCCAGGTTATTGCAATTCTTCTGATAGTTTACTATGTGCAGGGCAGATTAAATTATTAAAAGACAATTAGGACACATCAAGCCTTTTATGAACTGGTAGGACAAACATATCATACATAACTCCAAGTAAGTTCATAAAGCTTAAGATTGAAAACCAAGGTCACAGACGTCCCTGGAGACCATGGAGAAGAGTTTATTCTGTATCCGGGTAGTTTAAAAAAAAACATTAATTACAGCTATCATCCCTTTAGAAATTTGAATATCTTGAGAGAGAAAAAATTCTGTTATCTAACAGAATTCTACAGCATATAACTTGTCTCTATAACCAATACTACCGTCAAAGCTCCAACAACTTTATTTTGTCTCTCAGAATATTTCCAATGTTCAGAAGTTTTTGTAAGGGGAATTCCCCTGGTGGTCCAGTGGTTAAGACTGCGCTTCCACTGCGGGGGGCGAGAGTTGGATCCCTGGTCAGGGAATTAAGATCCCCACATGCTGCAGAGCGCAGCCAATCAATCAATAAATGTTTTTGTAAGCAGGTACTCTGGACCATTATACAGCAAACATGAAAAATTGTGAGGTCTGCGTGCCAGAACTACTGAAGCCTGCATGCCACAACTACTGAAGCCCGTGCGCCTAGAGCCCGTGCTCCGCAACAAGAGAAGCCCCCGCACTGCAGTGAAGAGTAGCCCCTGCTCGCCGCAAGTAGAGAAAGCCCATGGGCAGCAACAAAGACCCAATGCAGCCAAAAATAAATTAATTAATTTATATTAAAACTTAAAAAAAATTTGTGAGCTCTATGTGAGAATTTAGTGAAAAAACTTTTATTCAAGTAAGAGGCCTACAAATCTAAGTTAATACCATAATAATTCAAATTTGGCTTCCTGAAATGTACAATTTAGCTCAACCTCATGGGATACATATATATTACCTGCTCATCCCATAGAATCACACAGGATTCCACATCATTTTGGTGTTTTCCCCCCCAGAAATCATTAAGAACTGTCATGGGACTGTTCAATCAGATTAGTTTTTTTATAAAAAAGTTTTTAACATACACAAATGAGACATATGATCAATATCTGAATTCTTATTCTGAATCATTGAGAAAAAAATTAGAATACTATTATTTGGTCACTAAACATTAGGCTCTTCAACATATACAGACAGGGAATTCCCTGGTGGCTCAGTGGTTAATAATCTGCCAGCCAATGCAGCGGACGGGTTCCATCCCTGGTCCGGGAGGATCCCACATGCCGTGGAGAAACTAAGCCTGTGTGCCGCAACTACTGAGCCTGTGAGCCACAACTACTGAAGCCCGCATGCCTAGAGCCCGTGCTCCGCAACAAGATAAGCCACTGCAATGAGAAGCCCGCGCACTGAAACGAAGAGTAACCCCCACTTGCCGCAATTAGAGAAAGCCCGTGCATAGCACCGAAGACCCAACGCAGCCAAAAATAAATAAATTTTTTTAAAAAACCCCCAAAACAGACAAATATACTGGTGAAAATAGCAATAACGACCTTTTAATAAAAATGCTCTACTTTTGGGACTTCCCTGGTGGTCCAGTGGTTAAGACTCCACACTCCCAATGCAGGGGACACGGGTTCGATCCTTGGTCGGGGAACTAAGGTTCTGCATGCCGCACAGCACAGCCAAAAAACTAAACACAAAAAATGCTCTTAAAAAAAAAAAAAGCTCTACTTTTGTAAAAATATTTAAGACTGCAAAATGTGATACAAGGATGTACTAAATGACAATCTTTATAAAACAAACATTTTTAAATCTATTAAGTTTTATCTTCAACTAATGGCCTCATACAGAAATTAATCAAGCAGAAAAAGTGTATTAGTTTTTGATTGGAAGACCAATATCTTCATATTTTTAAAAAATTGGAGGGGGAAGAGAAAAAAGGGTATAATCTCTTAAAGGAGAATTTATGGTAATCATCCAGTTAATTAAGAGAAAAAAATCAGTCTGACCAAACCATAACTAATAAGCTAAATATTCCCAAAATAAACATTGTCAAAATAAAGGGCTCACAAACAAGTCAAATGTACTTTGAGGGTATATACTGATTTGGTGGTCTTTCTTTTCCAGATTTCCCAAAATATAGCAAAGCCTCAATTAATAGAATCTAAAGTTATAAACGACTCTCACCTTTATCTTTCACCTACTGACCACCAAACTACTCGCCCAACCTGCATGATAGGGACTTCCCTTGTGGTCCAGTGGTTAAGACTCCGCGCTTCCAATGCAGGAGACATGGGTTCGATTGGTGGTTGGGGAAGTAAGATCCCACATGGTGTGGAGTGCGGCCAAAAAAAAAGAAGCCTATCTATACTGAGATATAGCTGAATTTGACTGAAGATGCAATACAGCAGAATAAAGGACCAACTGTAAAAGATCCCAGGTAGTTCCAAACACCACTGTCAAGCACCTCATATAGCCAAGTCTTACAGCTGAAAGAGATTTAGAGTCTAAGTATTATTCAATAAACAAATATTGATTAAACATGATACCGGGAATTGTTCCAGAGATACAGCTGTCAGCAAAGCAGATAAAAATCTCTGCCCTTAAGAAGCTCACATCCAAGTTCGATGAAATTTAGCCCAAAATTATTCTTCTAAGAAACATGGGGGTAGAGGGATCAGATCCATTACTAGCTATGGTTTACCTTTCTTAAAGTATAAATAAGTGATACACTATAAGACGTTTTTTGTTTGTACTCTGAAAAGTAACTCATCTCTATATTTAATTATATTTGTAAGATACATTACATCACAATCTATAACCTCACATACTTTATTCAGAAGTAATTAATGATAATCCCCATATAAATTTATTTTTAATGGAACATGATGTTTGTCTGAATTAAAACATCACTTTGATTTCTAAGCTAAAACAATAGTAATCAGAAGACTAGCTTTTTACTAGAACTTGATAATGGAGAAAATATCCTCTATGTTTATCCTCTATAAACTAAACATTTCTGGTAAGTGGAAAGCTTCTTAAAAACTAGATTCACTCATCTTCCATGTATCCCGGAGTATTTTTAAACATCAAGAAGGGTTACAGGGACTTCCCTGGTGGCACAGTGGTTGGGAGTCCACCTGCCAGTGCAGGGGACAGGGGTTCGATCCCCAGTCCAGGAGGATCCCACATGCCGCGGAGCAGCTGGGCCCGCACACCACAACTACTGAGCCTGCGCACTGCAACTACTGAAGCCCGAGCGTTCTAGGGCCTGCGTGCCACAACTAGTGAGCCCACGTGCTGCAACTACTGAAGCCCGCGTGCCTAGAGCCCGTGCTCCACAAGAGAAGCCCACGCACCGCAACGAAGAGTAGCCCCTGCTCACTGCAACTAGAGAAAGCCTGCACACAGCGATGAAGACCCAATGCAGCCAAAAAAAAAAAAGGGGGTTATGGAAGAAAACAAACTCATTATAGCCAAGGGAGGAAAAAAAAAAGTTTAAAAGATGTTACAAAGTTCAGAATAACTGATATTTTAAAACCAAGTCTATCAACTGGTCTATCATTTGCAAAAGAGAATCGAGAAACTGGCAAATCTATTTCAGTTGGTACTAAGTGAGGAATGATATGGAAACATGAAAATTCTGCTAAAAAAAAAAAAAAAAAAAAAAGCAGTTCCAGTTTCACAGACTGAGCAGTTTTTCCTTGTTAAGTATTATCAAAAGCCCTGCCTGTAAACATCTAAAACCAAACTCTCTCACACATATTCTTTGCTCAGAGAAACCCCGATATACTTCTCATATTTTCAGATATTCTGTATGCCAGTTGTACTACTATGCAAAACTTCCTGGAAAGTTAATCTGAATATACATGCAAGTCCAATGATCCCCAAATTACATGCCAAGGTGCATCAAGGCACTATGAAAGAATTTACAGGGCTGCCACAGGATATTTCAAATTTAAGAGAAATTCAGTGATACTCAACTTCAGTCAAGGCACTAAGTGGTTCAGTTTCAACAGCAGACTGCACTGTATCCCTCTCCACTAAGTTTCATCGTTGCAAAGCTGGATTTTTGGTGGTTATGATTTAAAAAAGGAAAAGACCCACAAAAAAATCAACAGGGAACAGGAATTGAGATGGAAGATGGAAGTATCCAATCCGATTTCAAGGTATAACAAGTTATAACAAGTTAACAAGTTCCCAAAAGGCATACACCTTTCATTAGTAACTGTGGTTATACAAGAAACTACGTTTTTCTTTCAATTTATGTGTGTTAGCTTTCTGAAAAGCTAACAGGCTATAAGGACGAAATACTTAAGTAGTTTGGACCCAACTATCTAATAAACAGAACTTCTAGGTTACTCCTTTTGGCCTAGCAGCACCATTAAAAAACCAACCAACCAACAAATAAAAAAATACAAAATAGTTTCAACAAAAATACTACTAAGACACCAAGGGGTGAACCAAGAAAAGTTTGTGAACCTTTGTGCTACTTCCTTTCTTTGGTAATTCCCACTCTAAAATATAAAGGTGTGGGACTTCCCTGGTGGTCCAGTAAAGACTCCACACTCCCAATGCAGGGGGCCCGGGTTCCATTCCTGGCCCAGGAACTAGATCCCACATGGATACCGCAACTAAGTTTGCATGCCACAACTAAGGAGCCCTCGAGCCACAACTAAGGAGCCCGCCTGCCGCAACTAAGACCGAACGCAACCAAGTAAATAAATATTTCAGGGGAAAAAAGAAAAACTGAACTACAGGCATGGTTATTTATTGGAAATAAAAGGACCACCTGGAAAATTATTCTCCCTTTTTGTAAAGTGGAAAAAATAAGTCTTTATGAGAAATTCTGGGTTCCAATCCTATTTGGGACAGTTGTTTATACTAACCAGCAGTGCTGTGAATTGATATCTAAAGAACTAAATCCTGTAATGTAATAAAATTGAAAGTTAAAAAAACACCTCTGTGGCTTAGATCCTTTCAGTACACAAAGATAATTAAGCATGCTGAGTTGGAAAGAGCCCCGATATAAACACTTTTCAGCAATAAAGTACGGCTACACAAGAAGATCAACTATAGCATAGAAAATCCACAACAGCACATTTTATTTGGTTTTGGAGTACAACACAGGTGAGGGCATATTACTCAAGGTAAGATTTAAAGTAATTGGCACCTTCCTGGAAAACCAAAAGTTCTAAGGTGTCCTGTGGAAGTCAGCCTCAATTTAAAATCTATCCCTAACCTACACAGTAAATAATAAACTTTACTAAAACACACTTTGTATTTCTGTAGTAAAATCCACTAGATGCAGCAATTCTTAATTTAATAACTCAGATAAAATATGATTATTAATGTTTCAGAGCTCGATTGATTCTAAACAGTTTATTATGAAGGTATTTTTTCCTGAAAAGCAATCATCACTAACCACCTATGACTCTAAAATGATACAGCTTCTAGAAGATCTTAAAACTGAGAAAATACAATTAAACAGGAGAATCTTAACAACACATACTGGTCTGCCTCAAGTGATTTGTCACTTCGTTTCTACTGCCTTCCAGTTAAAGTCTAACTAAGCATAGAAAAAAAGAAAATCCAGTTGCTTGGTTACAGTGGTTAGGAAATCAAAACTAAACAAAAGCCATCATCAGTTACTCTTCCTTAACTTATAGAAATTAACCATATGCTGTATGGTCACTATTACCATTTGTTTTGGAGGTTAAAGACAGATGATTTTATTTTGGGGACTCAATCCTACAAAGCTGAATGATGGCAAAGTTAAGATTTTAACCAAGGCTAGCAATGGTCACAGTATGTTTCTGGACAATTTATTAATTTAACTACAAGACACTGGAAAGAATGATTTCAAACCGCTCAAAACTAAATAAAACGTTTTACTTCATATCTATTGTTAATACGTCCAACTTATAACCTAAAACCAACTACAATAACTTAAAAAAAAAAAAAAAAAGTAAAGTAGCACCCCCTGCAGGGGATTTGTGCAGGTTTTAAATGGAGGAGAGAGAGGTTCTAAAATTCCCAGCCTCCTCCAAGGTAGGTGAGAGATTGAGAGCTTTTATGCAAACTACTAGACAAAACTTAAAAAACTTGATTAGAAGAAATGTATCTAGGAAATGACGACTGAAGAGCAATCAAATGATTAAAAAACAGACCTTAAAACCCTTGAGATGTCCAGCGTAAATGTCTCTCTCTACAGCTAAAAATAATGTCTACAGCACACATCAACAAAATGAACGCTCATCAGCCAGATTCTTCCTAGGACTCATTAAAAGTCTTTTCCAACTCAAATAACTGACTCATAATATTCATCTTATAAATTCAGTCATTAATAAGATCCCCTAAAGAAGTTGCAAGATGGCATATACTGAATACCTTAAAGACAATGAAATTTACCTGGTCCCTTCAAAACACTCATTTTGAAAACAGCATTCTTCTGACAGACTGCTTTTTGGAATACTGCTACACTTTTCATCCGAGTTTTTAACCTATTTACATAACGTAATATTTCTTACCTATTTAACTATTTCATGTGACCTCCGAAAATGTTTCTATCTCAAACCATATTAAACATACTATTTCTTCACGAAAAAATTTGCTTGGCTACATTAATCTATTAAAAGTTGGTAATGCCTTATCTGAGGATTAATTTTCTCCTAACAGATGTTTTAAGACTGACAATCCTGCTACATTAATTGGAATAGATGTCAAAGAGAAAAAGCACGGGCTTCCCTAGTGGTGCAGTGGTTGAGAATCTGCCTGCCAATGCAGGGGACACGGGTTCGAGCCCTGGTCTGGGAAGATCCCACATGCCGCGGAGCGACTAAGCCCGTGAGCCACAACTACTGAGCCTGCGCGTCTGAAGCCTGCGCGTCTGGAGCCTGTGCTCCGCAACAAGGGAGGCCGCGATAGTGAGAGGCCCGCGCACCGCGATGAAGAGTGGCCCCCACTTGCCGCAACTAGAGAAAGCCCTCGCACAGAAACAAAGACCCAACACAGCCAAAAATAAATAAATAAATAAATAAAATTTAAAAAAAAAGAGAGAGAAAAAGCACAAGCTATTTTTCACAGATTAAAATCTTCTATTACATACCACTTTTGGGGGTGGGGGAATCCTTCCAAAATTCTAATATGTCACTTTACAATCATACATGCATTCTTCTCAAGGCTTCTTTTCCATCAAGTGACTGTAGTGTTTTCTTATCTATTTAGACGTCTAACTGAATACACTCACCACAAAGGTCATTATTTTATTAAGTAAACCCTTGCAAGTGCATTACTTTTTACAGGAATAAAAATTGTTCCCCTCAATTGCTCTCTATACATAATTTTTAGGGAGCGATTAGAACCAAAAAGGTACTAAACCGGCAGTTCTCGTATCTGAAAAGGTAAAGCTTTCCCTGAGAAAAATCTAAAGGCTCAAAGTGGCGATGCCAAGAATTCTCATTCGGTTAAAATCACCAAGGTTTTCCTGTATCATAAAGCTTCTAAACAATCTGTAGTCACTTCACGTAAAGAAAATTAAGCTAAGGCAACAAAAAGGTAACGACATACCTGTTTCATCCTTAAACTAAGATAGGATAATGAAACCTCGCCTAAAGTTTAATATAGAACACTGAAAATGTCCACAAATATCTTTCGACTCCAACACGTGCAGAACGCCCTGCTCAATGGTAATTCCTCGCTGCCAGGGACACAGCTGAGTTTTGGCAACTTTCACTCCCTCAGCGAGACTGGAGTTAGGAGGAAGCATGGAAAGACCATACTCAAGCAATCACGACACCCGAGAGGGAAGTTAAGTTGCGGCGACGGTATGGCCTCCCTCCAGTCGCCTAGCAGTACCTGTCGCTCGCGGCGCACGGCCGCGTGGTGCTCTACGAGCACCAGCAGCCTTGTGATAGCACCCACCGCAGGTGCACTTGGCCCCGGGCCTGGTCGCAGCATCACAGAGCGACAGGAGCAGACCGCCCCAGGAGCAGAGCGGTAGCCCACGAGGGTCCACGCCTCCAGGGCGCCCGGACGGCGAAAAGCTCACGAGAGACTAAGGCCTACGGCTAAGTTACGGAGAGTTAGGAGCAGCCGGCACTGCCTAAGGGGGAAGGTGGGATTTCCGGCACAGGGAAGCCGAGGGCCGGTTTAGAGGTGGGGGAAGCGGACATCGGAGGAAATATGTCCTCCACCCGCCAACGGTAATCACAACAAGGATACTGAACCTCCCACCCCCAGGCAAGAACGATTTCCACCGAGGGGGAAAAGCCGAGGGGGCCTAAAGCGGGGGAGGGGAAGGGACGGCTTCCCGGCAGCCCCCCGCGCGGCCTCGGCCTCCCTCACGGGCGACCTTCCCTCGGCGGGGTGTCGCACTCACATCGTGAACGGGGCAGGGGGACGGGCGAACGGGTGGCGGGCGAACGGGTGGCGGGCGTCTCCGGCGGCAGCTCCTGGGCAGGCAACTCCTCTCCGGTGGCGACTCCGGCGTCTTCTCCCCGGCAGCGGCCTCTTCTCGCTTCCCTTAAGCGACGGCAGCGGCGGGCTCGACCTGGGTCCCCAGAATGCACCGCGCGGGGAGAGCGACTCCTCCGGTCGAGAAGAAGAGGAAAGTGTAGGAAAAGGGGCGCGAGGACGGACAACGAACGTGCGTGCGTGCGAGCGAGGGGTGGTGAGGCCGGGCGGCGGCTGGTGACGCAGCAAAATGCCCGGGCCTAGCCGCCGCGCGTGCGCACTCTTTGTTTTCGGGCTCCTGCCGGGCTTTCTAGAGATATCTACGGAAAGGGCGGGGCCTCCCAGCTCCTTCGCGATCCTTCCTAGCGCTGGCCCCGCCCTACGTCCGCTGCCTCGGGCCCGCCGCTCCTCCCGCGCTCCCCCCTTGTGGTGGAAAACCGTTGGCCGCCTAACCTCCCGGCCACCCGCCTCGGGCGATCTCCCCGAGAAACGGCCGCGTTGACTCCGGGAGGAAGGCCGAGGCGGAGGGACGCAGAGTCCGGAGGCTTGAAAAGTGAAATGAGGGTTTGGTTACTTTTAAGAGCGTAAACCGGCCCACTGAGGAAACATTCCACCGCAGAAGGAGGGGAAAAGCCTCTGCTGGTGATATACTATTTGCGGAGAAGGGCTAACTTCCGAATGCAGGGCCTTGGTCCACCTCGCCATTTTTATGAGAGTTGGAGACCCTGTACAGGGGCAGCGGAAATTTGAGGTCTTTGGCTGAGGAGGAACGTTTACCCTTGGGGGCCGGCGTTTGCACCTGCTTTGAGATATTAGTGCTGTAGGTGAGACAGGAAGGCTGTTAGGGTCTAAGTTTGTGGGAATGGAGAGACTAGGACTTTCGTGTCTCCAGACACATCAGTTGGGAGTGGAGGTCCCCCATCTTTTTTCAGCGCTCGAACTGCCGCTTTGTGCAAGGCACTGGGTTAGGCTCTTGGGGGTTGGTAACCAAGAAAATCAAAACAGTACCTGTCTACTGTAGAAGGTCACTTAACCGTGCAGTAAGGGAGAAATACACCAATGCGCCGCTCGTTAGAAGACAAGGTTTAAGCAAGTGCGGTAAGACATTTTGGGAAGTGTTTGGGGGCTTCATATTAAGCATTGAGGACTTGGTATCTATACTGTGCAAGGCAGATGTTGGGAACTACGGACATTGCACCCAATGCTCAAATCCCTTTGAAAGGAGGTTAAACCCCAGCTCTCAATACCGTGATTCTAAGGAGCTTAGTGCTTGTTGGGGAAAACAAAGCACACAGATCCAGATATTTGAGTCCTATAATGGAAATACAAAAAATAACGGGAGCATAAAAGGAGAGGTCGATATTGACTGGAAGGATTAAGAGAGGCCTTGTTAAGAAAAATTACCCAAAACATGGAAATAAGGCAAGGAGTGGAGGGATGACCTTTCATTTCACGCTGGGACATGGTTTAACCTGTCTGCCCAAGGATGGTTCTCTAGGAGAAGGTACCTGTGTTTGACTTGCTATTTGTTATATGATTAGAGCTCAAACATTGTGAAGTTACTTGAGTTGCAGATTGCTGACTGATAGAAAAGCTAACTCGAAAGTTTATGGTTTTATTGCTGTGTAGGACGCTAACCAGTTTTGTTTAACCTGCAACCTTATTCTAATTCTTATTTTTATGCCTGTAAATAGCTAGTTCCTTAAATGCTCCTGGAACCAGCTTTACTGTCTTACTGGTTCCCTCGGTGAGTTAAATAAATGAATGCTTGGCTCACGTTAATTTTATATTGGTGGGAGAATCATGTTTTGAAATTTTTTGAAAATTTTACTTTGATAGCCTCAGAGGTGACAGCAGGAATGAGTGGGAATAGTACATTCCAGGCAAGGATCTTGATAGGTGAAGAGATAGGAACAAGTATATCTAGGTGGAGTTGGCAAACTTTCTGTAAACGGTCAGATAAGGCCACAAGGTCTCTACTGCAGCTTTTGAACTCTGCTATTGTAGCATGAAATCAACCATAGATAATGTGTAAGCAAATGAGAGTGTGTTCAAAAAAAAAAACTAAGAATGCTGAAATTTGAATTTTTTATGTCCACGTGTCATATGATTTTCTTTTCCAACCTTTCAAAATGTAAAAATCATTCTTACCTTGAAGGCCATACAAAAAATTAGCAGCCTGCAGGCTGTAGTTTGCCAATCCCTGGCCTAGGAAGTCCAGAGTGTAGGGAGAAGGTAGGTCACACTGAGTATCAGGCTAATTGTTTTCAACTTATTTCTCTTGACAGTGGGAAGCTATTAAGTTTTTTTGAAGGAGAGTAACACTCTTATGTTCTAGAAAGATTAATTTGGCAACAACATATAAGATGAACTGAAAATGGAGGAACTGAATTGAAGATAGCATTTAGAAGTCTGCAACCCGAAATAACTGGCATTTTCCCTTATCAAAAGAAGTGCTGTGGGAAAAACCATCACACAAGAAATTTTTGAAAATTCAAATCCATTGCATTGTAATTTATAGTTTATTTACTACCCCCATTGGACATATTTCAAGGGCTTTCATGTTAGTGTAGCTCTGGAAATGGCGTCTCACCCAGAAGTTTCACAAATAGCTTATAATCAGGTTTATCCATGCCTTTACGTTTTGTCTCATCCATTAGCTGATGGGGACCCAAGTTGTACCAGATCTCTTTTTCAAATTCACTGAAAAGTTCTGTATCTAGTAGGGGGCAAAATCTAGATTCAAAGATGTGTAGTTAATAGTGTCAGGGGTTTGGGGAGAGAAATATGCAACCCGAATTGGCAAAAACTAGAAAATACTTGGTGTTAGATGCCATTTCACAAGTTTGATCCTAACAGTCTCCTAAGAGAAAAGAAATTCCCAGGCCAATTTAAAACACTAGTAAAAAGGAACACAGAATTTGTCAGTTTTAATTGTAGCATCCACCTTCTCCCTGATATTTTACTGAGGACTGAATTTAAATGTGTCCACAGTCACTAATAGCAAAAGAGAACTTTACAGGCTGATACGAAAAATTTTAAAAATTAAAAAAAAATTATAACAGGTGAGAAAAGTCCAGTTTTATGAGGGGGTTTTCTAAAACGATAAGAACTTAGAGGTTGTTAACTTTTGTATTTGTAAGGTAAATAAAAGGAAAGGGGGCAAAGTAGTAACCTGTTCTAGGTACAGGAAATAAGAAATTGGTCATAACGTTTAAGGGAGACATCATGACCTAGCTAAATGTAAACATCACATATACCAACTTAAATTACTTTATGTTCTCTGATACCATCATTATCTTCCTACAATTTAGAAGCATACCTTACCAGTCTGGTTTGGCAGTAATAGAAAGGGTTAAGAAACGACTGTGTCTTGTGTTGAGCTTTTTCATATTCTCAGTTTTGCTGCTAGTCTCTCACTGTAGGATGACAAAAGAATGAACAGCTCTCAGTGTAGGAAGCAGCTTTAAAAAGCTAATTCATTTTTAAATAAAATACATTGAAATGTTCTAAAAATGGTCTTCTACCCCAAATATCACCTTACAGCAGTTGATGTTGAAGAAAATAAGACAATAAATAGAGTGATATATGCTTATTTCTATGTAAATTAGCAGTACTCTCTGGGATCAGAAAAAATCAGATAATAGTTTTTAATTTCATGGTTTTCATGAGAGAGAATGTATTACAGTTCTCGGGTAACTCTGTTTGCCATAAGTAAATACTTCATTGCGCTCTTTCCATTGTGTAAGGTAGGAAGTGACCAGAAAAAGGTTACATATACATTTAGACATTAGATTTTTGTGGAATGTTAACATCATTTTGTCCAGCACCTTGCAGGATAACTGAGTATATAATGGGATGATGGAGAAATAGGATTACTTTCAAAGTTAAGGGAGCCTTCTTTTTTTCTGATTTTTTAGTTGTTCACCTGAAATTTTTTTAATGCTCCCTTTTCTAGGAAATAAGGGCTAGGTAATTCCATTTGGGGGAAAATAAGAGAAGACCAAGTGCTAAGAGATTTCATTTAAAAAATATTTGGAGGGAATTCCCTGGGAGTCCAGTGGTTAGGACTCCATGCTTTCACTGCTGTGGGCCAGGGTTCAATCCCTGGTCGGGGAACTAAGATCCCACAAGCCACCCAGTGTGGCAAAAAAAATTTTTTTGTAATTTTTTAAAAATTTGAAATTTAGAGCCTACCATATGCCTGATACAGCAAAGCAATATTGTTTCTGACCTCCAGGAATTTTAGAAAAGGTAAATAAGTAAATAGATAAATTATAATGCATGTGACAAGTACTATATTAGAGCTGTAAACAGAGTACTGTGGGAACAGCAACCCAAAGAACTAAGTAGGGGCATCTGGGAAAGCATCAAAGAGGGTAATGATCAAAGCTGAGTTTCAAAGGCTGAATGAATTTCTCCCAGGCCAATGGTGAGAGGCAGAAGAGGGTATTCCGGGCAGAGAATATAGCATATGTAAAGCAGAGGCAATGGAATTTTCAGGGATCTGTGCAAGGTTCAATGTGGCCAGAGCCTAAGAGAGACTATAGGTAAAGGAGAGTGATGAGAGATAAGGCAGGAAGTTCAGTGGGTTCAGGCCAGATGGTAAAGGGCCCTATATGTCTGCTTAAAAGTTTGTACTTAATTCTATTGGCAACAGAAGTTTTTAATAGGAATGATGCTATAGCGTGAGTGGACAAGCTTCTTGCGTATAGGTACTGGTGTCATATTTGTTTCTTACCAGTGCCAGACACATAATAGATGCTCAGAAGTTTGTGGAATATAATTTGCTGTAAAAAGACTGCAGACAGGCCAGCTATGGTAGTTTAGGCAAGAGAGTAGAGCCAGAACTAAAGCAGTTGCTGAAGGACTGAAGAGAAATGCTCACCCAGAATTTTGATAAATTTCTGCCCTTGAAGACCAGTTAGAAAAGGGGGAAGAGGTAAAGAGGCTTCTAGTTTGGGAGAGGGGGTAAAATGTGACACCATTAGCTGAGACTGAAAGGGACAGATGGAGGAGTAAAAAGAGATTGTTTAATATTGTATATATTTAGTACTTGAGGGAAGGATTTTTATTTTTGTGGCTTGTTTAGGAATGAGGAGTGGTTTTTGTTTGTTTTTATCATGTTTGAAGAGTAAGAGAAGAAGCTAGTAGAAGGGGAGGGGTTGAAGACAGGATGACTGAGAGAACAAGGTCTGGTATGAGGCAGGAGAGGATAAAACACAGAGGAAAGAGGGAAGGAGATGAAAGTCTAAGGGCTTTTAAACTAGTATGTAAACAGGTTCTAAACTCCTTCACATACAAAAACTCAAGGCTTGGCTTGTAAGGAGGATCTCTTATGTAGTGTATATAGATAGAACTATTTTGGTACTCTAATCCTGGAATGTTAAAATTTTGTCTTTGTGTGATAGACTGAATGCTTGTGTCCCCCGCAGAATTCATTGGTTGAAATCCTAACCTCCAGTGTGATGGTATTAGGAGGTGGGGACTTTGAGAAGTAATTAGGTCATGAGGGTGAACCATCATAAATGGGATTAGTGCCCTTTTAGAAGGGACCCCAGAGACCTCTCTCTTCCCGTCTTTCATGTGAGGATACAATGAAGGATACATGTGAGGATACAATGTGAGGATACAATGAAAAGTCACAGTCTGCAACTGGGAAGAGAGCTTTCAGCAGAACCCAACCATGCTAGTACCCTGATCTCAAACTTCTAGCCTCCAAAACTGTGAGAAATAAAGTTCAATTGTTTATAAGCTACGTATATGGTACTTTGTTAGAGCAGCTTAACCTAAGACAATTTGCCAAAGATGATCAAGCATATATCAAAGTGATGATTTCATACAGATCCGATCACCTCTGTATAAACATTAATGATAACCAATAACAGGAATGGGGTATTCCTGATAGAGTCCAGACACAGACACAAGAATATTTTGTACTGGACTTCCCTGGTGGTCCAGTGGTTGAGAATCTGCCTTCCAATGCAGGGGACGTGGGTTCGATTCCTGGTCTGGGAACTAAAATCCCACATGCCACCAGGCAACTAAGCCTACATGCTGCAACTACTGAGCCCACACTCTCTGGAGCCCACACACCACAACTAGAGAGCCGACTTGCCACAACTAAGACCCGACACAGCCAAATAAATATTAAAAAAAAAAAAAAAAATAGTGTGGTACTGGCTTAAAGGCAGACATGTAGACCAATGGAATAGAACAGAGAGCCCAGAAACAAACCTTTGCATAATGGCTGAATAATTTAAAAAAAAGACTTTGTACTGAAACTAATATAATGTTATGTGTCAGTTATATCTCAATAAAAAATTAAGGGCTTCCCTGGTGGCTCAGTGGTTGAGAGTCTGCCTGCCAATGCAGGGGACACGGGTTTGAGCCCTGGTCTGGGAAGATCCCACATGCCATGGAGCAACTGGGCCCGTGAGCCACAACTACTGAGCCTGCACGTCTGGAGCCTGTGCTCCGCAACAAGAAAAAAAGAAGGCCGCGATAGTGAGAGGCCCGCGCACCGCAATGAAGAGTGGCCCCCATTTGCCGCAACTAGAGAAAGCCCTCGCACAGAAACGAAGACCCAACACAGCAAAAATAAACAAACAAATAAATAAAAAGCCCCCCCCCAAAAAAATTAAAAAGGTACTGTGTTATCTAAATAGTGAAGTTTTACCACTTTAATATTTTTATTTTCACTATAAAATTGTAGTTTCCTTGGTACTTCCCTGGTGGTGCAGTGGATAAGACTCCATACTCCCAATGGAGGGGGCCCGGGTTTGATCCCCGGTCAGGGAGCTAGATCCCACATGCATGCCTCAACTAAGAGTTCACATGCCACAACTAAGGAGCCTGCGAGCCGCAACTAAGACCCAGCACAACCAAATAAATATTTTAAAAAATTGTAGTTTCCATAAAGTCAGAGATTTTGTTTTGTTTGTTGTATTCCTAGGGCCTGATATGTAATAGGCATTTCCTCCATTTATTCAACTCATATTTATTGAGCACCTACTATGGCCCAGGTGTTGTTGTAGATGCTGAAGATATAACAGTGAACAAAAGTCCTTACCCTCATAGAGCTTACATTTTAATGAGGTAGACAATAAAGAAGCAAGAAATATGCTGAGATGCATTATTCAATATCTTTTACAAAAAGATTTAAGAAATTACAATCACTTCCAAATTATCTAATATATATTAAAATTACACATTCTCAAGTATGTGGCCAAAGAACGTTGCAAGGAAATGAATTGGTGATGACAAGGTTGCAGTTATTGGTGATACAGTTATTTGGTGATGACAAGGTCATATGATCATTGAAATGGTGGCTCAGGTATGGTGAAGGAGAATATCTTTGGAGGAGAAGAGGTCAAGGAACTTGAAACGCCAAACTATTGAAGGGATATTGATATCACCAAGAATTCTGATGGCTGTCCCTGGAGAGGGTGATAGAGAGCCAGGATCTAAAACCTTAAAGGAATGAGTAGAAGTAACCTAGGGAAAGAGGCAATAAATTTCAAGAAGAGCTAGTGTGTAGTATACATATCTTCCTCAACTTATGATGGGGTTATGTCAAACCCATCGTAAGTTGAAAATACTGTAAGTCAGGACTTCCCTGGTGACACAGTGGTTGAGAATCCACCTGCCAATGCAGGGGACACATGGTTGAGCCCTGGTCCGGGAAGATCCCACATGCCGTGGAGCAACTAAGCCCATGCACCACAAGTTCTGAGCCTGCGCTCTGGAGCCCGCAAGCCACAACTACTGCAGCCCGCAGGCCTAGAGCCCGTGCTCCGCAAGAAGAGAAGCCGCCACAATGAAAGGCCAGCGCACCGCAACAAAGAGTAGCCGCCACTCGCCACAACTAGAGAAAGCCCACACGCAGCAACGAAGACCCAATGCAGCCAAAAAAAAAACCCCAAAAAAAACAGTATGGAGGTTCCTCAGAAAACTAAAAATAGAACTACCATATGACCTAGCAATCCCACTCCTGAGCATATACCCAGACAAAACTATAATTCAAAAAGATACATGCACCCCTATGTTCATAGCAGTACTATATTCATAGCAGTACTATTCACAATAGCCAAGACATGGAAACAACCTAAATGTCCATCGACAGATGAATGGATAAAGAAGATGTGGGACATAATATACAGTGGAATACTACTCAGCCATAAAAAAGAACAAAATAATGCCATTTGCAGCAACATGGATGTAACTAGAGATTATCATACTAAGTGAAGTAAGTCAGAAAAAAAGACAAAATACCATATGGTATCATTTATATGTGGAATCTAAAATATGGCACAAATGGACCTATCTACAAAACAGAAACAGACTCACAGATGTAGAGAACAGACTTGTGGTTGCCAAGGGGGAGGGAGGAGGGAGAGGGATGGACTGTGAGTTTAGGATTAGTAGATGTAAACTATTACATTTAGAATGGATAAATAACAAGGTCTTACTGTATAGCACAGGGAACTATATCCAATCTCCCGGGATAAACCATAATGGAAAAAATATTTTAAAAAGAATGTAAAAATAAATGAATAAATAAGGGAGTTCCCTGGTGGTCCAGTGATTAGGACTCAGTGCTTTCACTGCCGTGGCCCTGGGTTCAATCTCTGGATCTCTGGTCGGGGAATTAAGATCCCAGAAGCCACATGGCATGGCCAAAAAACAAACAAAGCAAACCTTTAAATAAATAAATATAGTAAAGTGTTGAACATCTCATGTAACTTACTGAATACAGGCATGCCTTGGAGATATTACAGGCTTGGTTCCAGACAACCACAATAAAGCAAATGTCAAAATAAAGTGAGTCACACAAATTTTTTGGTTTCCCAGTACATATAAAAGTTATGGGGCTTCCCTGGTGGCGCAGTGGTTGAGAATCTGCCTGCCAAGGCAGGGGACACGGGTTCAAGCGCTGGTCTGGGAAGATCCCACGTGCCGCGGAGCAACTAGGCCCGTGAGCCACAACTACTGAGCCTGCGCGTCTGGAGCCTGTGCTCCGCAACAAGAGAGGCCGCGATAGTGAGAGGCTCGCGCACCGCGATGAAGAGCGGCCCCCGCTTGCCGCAACTGGAGAAAGCCCTCGCACAGATACGAAGACCCAACACAGCCAAAAATAAAAATAAATAAAATAAAGAATTATTAAAAAAAAAAAAAAAAAAAAAAAGTTATGGTTACATTATACTATAGCCTAAGTGTGCAATAGCATTATGTCTAAAAAAACAATGTACATACCTTAGTTAAAAAATACTTTATTGGTAATTCCCTGGCAGTCCAGTGGTTAGGACTCTGTGCTTCCACTGCAGGGGGCACAGGTTCGATCCCTGGTTGGGGATATAAGACCCTGCATGCTGCATGGCATGACCAAAAAATACCAAACCAAACCAAAACAACAACAAAACTTTATTGCTAAAAAAATGCTAACCATCATCTGAGCCTTCAGTGAATCATAATCTTTTTGCAGTAGTAGCATTAAAAAGCACTGATCACAGATCACTATAACATATATGATAATAATGAAAAAGTTTGAAATATTGCAAGAATTACCAAAATGTGACACGGAAACAAAGTGCTGTTGGAAAAAATGGCACCAATAGACATGCTAGATGCAGGGTTGCTACAAACCTTTAATTTGTAAAAAATGTAAAGTGAAGCACAATAAAACAAGGTATGCCTGTACTGTACTAAAAGTGAAAAACAGAATAGTTGTATGGGTACAGAATTGTCAGTGTATGGCTTGTTTACCCTTGTTATCGAGTGGCTGACTGGGAGCTGTGGGTCACTGCACTGCCCCGCATCACAAGAGAGTATTGTACCACATATTGCTAGCCCAGGAAAAGATCAAAATTCAAAATTTGAAAGTATGGTTTCTACTATATGCATATCACTTTTGCACCATTGTAAAGTGAAAAAATGGTGAAAAATCACCATGTCAAACAATTCTAAGCTGGGGGCTGTCTGTAGTCTGATAACTTATGATTTAAAGAGGACACTTACCCCACCTCTAGGCCCAATAGTACCAAAGAGTGTAGGAGAATAGCTACATTCAAGAGGGCTGCAGGGAAACATTGCCACAAAGGAGAGCCAGGTTACACTTAGAGCAAGAAGGTGAAGGAAATGTTCAGAGAAGAGATTGAGGATATAAGGGATTTTGCAGATATTTGATCTTGAGTTCAGTTGTGAAAGGATTTCAAAATGTGGGAAGGCGTGTAAAATGGAGTTAGAAGCAATGATATACAGACTGTAGGAATTTTAGAGTCCAGGGTATAAGGCATGGCTGGGGACTCCTGGATTCTAATGATAACTGACTGAACAGGGATAAAGGGCATAATGATCTCAAGGAAGATGGTGGTAGAGAGGCTGTGAATATTGAGTACAGTGGGGAATCTTTTTTTAAAGATTAATTAATTAATTAATTAAGGCTGTGCCGGGTCTTAGTTGCAGCATGCAGGATCTTTTATCTGTGGCATGCGGCATTTGGGCTCTTAGTTGTGGCATGAATGCAGGATCTAGTTCCCTGACCAGGGATAGAACCCAGGCCCCCTGCATTGGGAGCATGGAGTCTTACCCACTGGACCACCAGGGAAGTCCCACAGTGGGGAATCTTGCCAGGACATGAAGAGTTCTGGGGTTCCCACTTGACCTCTGCTGATAGAGGTCAGTAGGGAGACATGCAGAAGGGCTGTTCTCACCCTGAGGATAATGACTCCCTCACTTTTTTAAAAATAAGAATTTGGGAATTCCCTGGTGACCTAGTGGTTAGGCTTCCGGGCTTTCACTGCTGTGGCCCTGGTTCAGTCCCTGGTCGGGGAACTGACATCCTGCAAGCCACACCGCACGGCCAAAAAAAAAAAAAATGTATTAAAGTGTACAAATCTGAGTCCCCCTTGACTTCTCAGGAACCTCCACTCCAGGCTTATAGAGGGACATTCTTAATTCCTAGCCCATGGGTCACTCTCTTTTATGTTTAATTTTTAAAAATTTATTTAAATTTTTAAGATCCCGGCATGAGGGATCTTAGATCCCTGACAAGGGATCGAACCCATGCTCCCTGTATGGAAGCGGGGAGTCTTAACCACTGCACCGCCAGGGAAGTCCCCATGGGTTCTCTGTTGACCCCTGCAGATGCCAACAGCAGTCTTTACAGGACTGGTTTCATTTCTAGTAGCTTTTTTTTTCCTTTTCTTTTTTTTTTGCCACACTGAGCAGCAAGCGGGATCTTAGTTCCCCAATCAGGGATTGAATCCATGCTGCCTGCAGTGGAAGCGCGGAGTCCTAACCACTGGACCACCAGGGAAGTCCCTATTTCTAGCAGCTTTATCTTGATTCCTGCTCAATAAATAATTTGTTGAAGGAGTGCATCAGGTGCCAGATCTGTGATAGAAATCATTTTTTACCTCAGAGGACCTCAGATCACTTGAGTTCTGTGTTTCCAGATTTGCAACATGGAAATAAAACTAATATCTAACTCCCACACAATATCTAAGATATATTTCTATATGGGTAACTTTAAGGGCTTTGAAATCCTCAGGAAAATGCCAAAGAAGCCCTTATGTTTTTTGATCCTCTGTTCAGCATGTATGGCTTATTGCTTGATGCTCATGAATAGAACACTGATTAAGTACCAACAGATATTTATAGCATTCATCAATATGGGGAAAGAGTAGGGATAGATATGATAATTGCTAAATTATTTCTATATCTAGATTGATTTTCTATCATAACTTCTTATCAGCTATATTCCCATCCAAGTTTCATATGTTTAATTCCCCACATTAGAGAAATGATCCTGAAGTGATATTTAATTTAAACTATTTCAGTTTATAAACACCATATCTTAAGAAGAGCATACTAATATTGCGCCAATCTTTATTTTTCTAGGGCAACCCAAGGTTTATGAAATGTGAGGGTGAAAAAAGAAATATTTGAATGCAAGAATAGTGCAGGGCTATCTTCATCTTCACTGAAACTGAGGACAACCCTAAGTGCCATTTAAAAATTGTGACGTACACACACACAGGGTTCTGGAAATGGTATGGAGAGTCTGAGATATCATCAGGAATCCAGATTCTTTAAGTTTTCCACTCCTTGATCCCTAGGGCCCTTGTCCTTATGGTCTAAGATATCTGTTGGATTTCCAGCCATCACATTCATGTTCCAGGCAGTAGGATGGAGGATTGGAGAAAAAGAGAAAGAAGACATCCCAGCAATCTTTTATTTTTATTTATTTATTTATTGGCTGCGTTGGGTCTTCATTGCTGCGTAGTTGTTGAAGTGAAGTGCTGCGTAGTTGTTGAAGTGCTCAGGCTTCTTATAGCGGTGGCTTCTTTTGTTGCGAAGCACAGCTTCTAGGCACGCGGGCTTCAGTAGTTGCAGCACGTGGGCTCAGTAGTTGTGGCACAGGGGCTTAGTTGCTCCACGGCTTGTGGGATCTTCCCTGACCAGGGATCGAACCCGTGTCCCCTGCATTGGCAGGTGGATTCTTAACCACTGTGCCACCAGGGAAGTTCCCCAGCAATCTTTTATTATTTTTTTAATTTATTTTTTACATTCTTTTTTTTTTTTTGGCTGTGTTGGGTCTTCGTTGCTGCGTTCAGGCTTTCTCTAGTTGCGGCGAGCGGGGGCTACTCTTCGTTGCGGTGTCCAGGCTTCTCATTGCCCAGCAATCTTTTAAATCAATCTGCCAAAAGCTGGCACAGAACCTTTCTATTTGCAACTCACTGGCAAGAACTTACGTGGCTACATCTAGTTGCAAGGGAGACTGGGAGAATGGGATTGTTTACCCAGGTGATTATGTGCCAAGCTAATATCAGAGATTGTATGATTTAGGAAGATAAAGAGATGTTGGAATAGGTGTTTAACAGTTTCTGTTTCAGATATTTCACATATTCTTTTTTATTTATTTATTTTTATTATTAAAAAAAATTTTTTTTTTGGCCACACCGCTCAGCTTGTGGGTTCTTAGTTCCCCGACCAGGGATCGAACCTGGGCCCTCAGCAGTGAGAGCGCAGAGTCCTAACCATTGGACTGCCAGGGAATTCCCTATACTGTTTTTTAAAAGGTGGAGGAAAAGTGCAGTTCTCAGAAACTTAAGAAATTGGTGACCAGGGGTGGTTGGAAAAGGGATAAAAAGAGGAGAATGGGAAGGGGTAGTACAGATGAGGATAAGGTTAACACTTCTTTGAGAATACCTTTTTGTATAGCACCATGGTAATGCTTCACATGCCCTTCATATTCCCCCAAAATAAATAAATCAAACAAATGAGGGCTTCCCTGGTGGTGCAGTGGTTAAGAATCCGCCTGCCAATGCAGGGGACATGGGTTCGAGCCCTGGTCCGGGAATATCCCACATGCCGCGGAGCAACTAAGCCAGTGCGCCACAACTACTGAGCCTGTGCTCTAGAGCCCGTGAGCCACAACTACTGAGCCCGCGTGCCACAACTACTGAAGCCCGCACGCCTAGAGCCTGTGCTCTGCAACAAGGGAAGCCACCACAATGAGAAGCCTGCGCACTGCGACAAAGAGTAGCCCCCGCTCTCCACAACTAGAGAAAGCCCGCATGCAGCAACGAAGACCCAACGCAGCCGAAAATAAATAAATAAATTTATTAAAAAAAAAAAAAAAAAAGAGAATGTGGAAGGAACCCAAAATGGTGTACAAACAGTAACATATGGATCTAACTGTATTTTAAATAAAAAAACACAGTCACACTGAAAGAGTGATGAAGAAAAGAACTACCCTGAAATAACTTTGGGAAACAGTATCTTGTCTGGATTCTGCAAGGTTAAAGACAAAAATAACTGTACATAAATTCTGTAATAGAATTAGGAATATGGGTTAGCAATTCTGACACTACTTTATGGGCATGCTAGAGCTGAATAATTAAGTAAAAACACTATTAAAAAATAAACAAAAATTGTGGGCTTCCCTGGTGGCGCAGTGGTTTAGAATCCGCCTGCCAATGCAGGGGACACGGGTTCAAGCCCTGGTCCGGGAAGATCCCACATGCCGCGGAGCAACTAAGCCCGTGTGCCACAATTACTGAGCCTGTGCTCTAGAGCCCACGAGGCACAACTACTGAGCCCACGTGCAACAAAGACTGAAGCCTGGGTGCTTAGAGCCCATGCTCTGCAGCAAGAGACGCCAACACAATGAGAAGCCCGCGCGCCGCAGGGAAGAGTAGCCCCCACTTGCCGCAACTAGAGAAAGCCTGCACGCAGCAACGAAGACCCAATGCAGCCCAAAATAAATAAATAAAATTTACAATAAAATAAATAAACAAAAATTGTGACATCTACTTTTGCTTCCATATCTAAAGAAGTGTCTTCCTTCAAGCCCAGGATGACCCTTCTCCCTTGTTCTTTTTTTTTTTTTTCTCCTCTCCCTTTGCTCTTAATCTCAGAGTCCTAACCACTGGACCGCCAGGGAAGTCCCTAAATGCACAATATTCTTGAAAGAATGAATCTTGATTTCCTTTCCTACCCTAATGATCTGGGTTGACTATATAGAAAACTTCATCTACCCTTACCTCAGCTTCTTAAATCCTAGACATAGTCCTAAGTAGTCAGGTCCCTTTTCCTCTTCTCTGGGCCCCACCCAGAGTTCTCCATTGAGCACAGAAGCTTCCAAGAAACTTGGAGATCCGAAGCTCCAATGTTCCCCCCTATTCTAGCAGCCTTTTCCCTTCTGAGTTTCTTAAAGGTGAAATTATTCTCCCCTGCTTGCCTAAGCAAGAGAATATTGGAGGGGCAGGGCACAAGAGGATGGACAGTATTGTTTTACTTTCCATTGTAAGTTACCTCCTAGCAATAATTTCCTGCATTTCTGTGGTAGCTTTAATACAGACTATACTGTAATTCCTGGGTGGTTCCCATGGCCCTTCCCTAAGGTGGAGGCTGAGAGAACTACTTTACAACGTCAACATTTGATTATATATATATATATTAATTAATTAATTAATTAATTAATTTTGAGCTGCGTTGGGTCTTCGTGGCTGTGCACGGGCTTTCCCTAGTTGCGGCGAGCGGGGGCTACTCTTCGCTGTGGTGCGCGGGCTTCTCATTGCGGTGGCTTCTCTTGTTGCGGAGCACGGGCTCTAGGCGTGCAGGCTTCAGTAGTTGTGACTCACAGGCTTAGTTGCTCCGCAGCATGTGAGATCTTCCCGGACCAGGGCTCGAACCCATATCCCCTGCATTGGTAGGCAGATTCTTAACCACTGTGCCACCAAGGAAGTCCCTGATTATATTTTTTTGCAGGGATTTCCAGGAATTGGGTCACCACCCACTTTTTGGTCTTTTTTGGTCATCCTCAGAACTGTCATGGCACCTGTGGGTGTGTCATTTAGCATATGCTAAAGTATTACAATGAGCATATAATGAGGCTCAAGGTCCACTGGAAGTTGAATCTTCCGCCATCTTGGGCCTGATAGGTTCTAACCAGTTTTTGTCATGTCCTCTGGCTATGTCATTCCTTTAAAGGTTGTGCCCTGCTCTCTTCCCTCCTGTTTCATAATTTTCTTTAAAATTGTTCAGCAAATAATAAATATGGCAAAATATTAATTGTTGATTCTGGAAGGGAATATAGCTATTCACTGTACTAATCTTTCTACTTTTTTCTATGTGTGAAAGTTTTCATATTAAGAACCCCCACCTTGGACTTCCCTGGTGGCGCAGTGGTCAGGAATCCGCCTGCCAATGCAGGGGACACGGGTTCGATCCCTGGTCCAGGAAGATCCCACATGCTGCGGAGCAACTAAGCCTGTGCGCCACAACTACTGAGCCTGCACTCTAGAGCCCGCAAGCCACAACTACTGAGCCCGTGCACCACAACTACTGAAGCCCGTGTGCCTAGAGCCCGTGCTCCGCAGCAAGAGAAGCCACCACAATGAGAAGCTGGCGCACCACAACAAAGAATAGCCCCAGCTCATCACAACTAGAGAAAGCCCACATGCAGCAATGAAGACCCAATGCAGCCTAAATAAATAAATAAATAATATACACAACATAAAAAAAATTTTTTTAAAAAAGCACTGAAAAAAAAAGAACCCCCACCAAAAATATATATATGGAAAAATTCTTATACATAAAGAAATCAAGAAAGTAATCTCATCCATTTTCCTATGCTTACTTTAACTCCCTCAAAGAAGTGATAATCCATTCCTCAAAAAGAACTCTACCTACTTCAATTGGCACTTCTCCCCTTCACATTCTGTATTTGGAAGCAAAACTGATGACTCTCCTTTGTATTTGAAGATCACCTTTAGGTTTTTCCTTCAGCCTCCTGTCCTCTACTTCATGAGAAACAACTCTCAATTCCTTACATCCCTTCTCTCTGCATAATTGGGGGCAGGGAAGAGGAAGAGAGATATTTTGTGCCTTGATTTTGCCACATTCCAAATTATGAGATAACTAGTAATGTTGGAGCTGTCTACTAAATGCTTCAAATTTATTGTTGAAACAAAGTTTAACTTTAAAATGGTTTCTTCTAGGGAACTCCCTGGTGGTCCTGTGGTTAGGACTCCGCGCTTTCACTATGCAGTGCGGCCAAAAATAAATAAAATAAAATAAAATGCTTTCTTCTAATACTTTAGGGCTTCCTTTCCCTGCTGGGTTTGGGGGTGGAATGAGATGTCATATTTTTTTGGCCGCTCCTCGCAGCTTGTGGGATTTTAGTTCCCTCACCAGGGACTGAACCTGGGCCCTCGGCAGTGGGAGTGCAGGGTCCTAACCACTGGACTGCCAGGAAATTCCTGAGATGTCATTTTAATAACATGTCATGGGTAAAATATAATGAGAAAAGTGAAACTCAGTATATTCCGAAAAAGAAAAACAAAACAAGAATAAAAATGTTTTTCCTCAGGTAAGTTTTAAATTATATTTTACTGGCTTTAACTTCCATTACATGGACAATTGGAAATTGACTTCAATTTAAAGTGCAACTCCTAAGAAGCTTGATATTTTGATATATTCTCCATCCAGTAAGTGTAGGTTTCTTACTCTAGGAGAGGGAAGCAGCCTCTTTGCACCTTAAAGCCAAATTCAAGGAGTAAGATGTTTAAGTCTGAGAACCTGTTCTCTTGTTTGGCTCAGGTCCAACAGATGGAGTATTGGACAAAATGAGATACATTCATGTTTTCTTATATGTGGTCAGAAAAAAAAGAAAGATCTTTGTATCTGGTTTTCTTTATGCTAGTTTTTGGTGGAAAATCTATAATTAGATAAGACAAACTCAAATCAGCCACATATTTTACTTTATTGCCTCAAGCTTTTTTTTTTTTTCCGGGCTGTGCAGCTTGTGTGATCTTAGTTCCCCAACGAGGGATTGAACCCAGGCAGTGAAAGCACAGAGTCCTAACCACTGGACCGCCAGGGAATTCCCTCAAGCTCTTTTGTAGACATCTCAAGAACAGTCATCTCTTTATCTGAGGACAACTCCCAAGGATGTGCCCATTCTATCTAAATGTATCTGGCCCATCACAATTCAGTCAGCCATTTCTGCATAACAACCACCACAAAATCTAGTAGCTTAAAGCAAAAACTTATTTCTTACTATTTTGTGGGTTGGATGGGCACAGCTGGTTTTTCTGCTCCATGTCATATCAGCTGGGGTCAGTCATGTGACAGTCTTCTGGAGGCTTGGCTGAGTCTGCGTGATCCAAGATGGCCTAATACATCGGTTAGTTGGTGCCTGCTGTTGGCCAGAGCTTTTCTCCTCACATAAACTCTCAAGCAGGATAGCTGGACTCCAAGGCTCCAAGAGAGTGAAAAGTGGAAGTTGCCAAGTCTCTTGCGTCCTAAGCCTCAAATTGTCACAGCTTTATTTCCAACACATTCTCATGGTTAAAGCAAGTAGCAAGGCCAGTCCGGATTCAAGGTGTGGGGAAATAGATGCCACCTCTTGAAGAGAAGAGCAGCATGTATATATAGAAATGAGAGGAACTATTGGTAGCCATCTTTGCAGACAGTTTACCACACATGGGGAAGGAGAAGACTAAAAAGAGGGGAAAAGCTTTTAGTTCAGAAAAGAGGAGAAACATGAGACGAGACAGGGAGTAAAACAATAGAGGTACGCTTCTACAATGCTTTTGTGAGTTAGTATTCTAGAATTCCCCCAGGAAAACTAGCTGAAGGTTTATGTATGTTTGTTTTAATAAGGGAAGGCAACGTCATTCATTTCATCTGCCCCCTTATTCTTAAGTCCAGGATGTCAGGAAAAATTTATATATAGACATATATATTTATATATTAAGTGTTGTGTTTAGAACATGGGTTTTCAAGAAAAACTGCTTGAGTTCAACTCCTGCAACCACCACCTAGGCAGTTACCTAATTTCTCTAAGCCTTAGTTTCCTCATTTTAAAATGAGCTTAAAAGCTATACCTACTTTATTGGATTATTGTGGGGGTTAAATAAGATAATATACTTATTACACTATTTAGCAGATAGTAAAAACTGGATGAATGTTAGTTGTTATTATTAAATCTATTGTCTGTCCTCATTTGGTAGAGAATCTTCCACTGGAATAGCATAGGGGAGGGCTACATCCTGGTGCCAGTCTAAGTTAATTATTTTGGCCTTCTGGGTTAAGGATCCATAACTTACTCATTTTGCTTTTTCCCCTGTCTCTGTAGACAAAGAGTATCAAAACTGTAATATTTACAATAGATGAGCATTAGAGGTCACCTGCCCTTCCATGTAATGGACAAATCCTCAAAGGGTCTCAATATAACCTAACCTCTATTAGAGATATTATTATCCAATAATAATGCCAAACATTTGTAGACTGTTTTACAGTTTGTAATGCCTTTTCATATTCATTATTTAATTCTCACCATTCTGTGAGATATTAACCTCATTTTACACTTAAGGAAACTGAATCTCAAGGGGATCAAATTACATTCATGTCCAATATTACATAGATTTTTAAGTGGCAGAATTAGTATTTGAATCCAGTGTTACAATATCTACAATTTAGTTTAAAATATTTCAACATAAACAGTGAAATATGGGTATGTTAGCTTAAAATTATACTCTAGGTATGGCTAGCATTCTAATTGGGAATTCACACTCCATAGGGATTACCAGAAGCACTTCAGTTGTCTGAACTCTGATCAACATTAGACATTTTGCATATTAAACTAATGAAATGTCAGAAATTAACTTATATTGGAGACATTAATGGATTATTAATTGGAATAATGGATGTTAGAAATGAGCTCTGATTGTTTAAAATAGTGGTACTGTGGATTGGCTAAAATACTTAAAACACTCCCCATGCTTACATGAATTGGTAATGGTACACGAAATGATAAAACAAAAAAATTTCAGTTAAAATCAAGCAAGGCCTACACCCTGTGTCCTTAGGGATGGAACCTAACACTCAGTATCTAAAAGGTTCAATGTCTTGCCACTGCAGTGGGGGATTTGTAGTTACTTATTTATCTATTTTTGGCTGTGTTGGGTCTGAGTTGCAGCACGCAGAATCTTTCATTGCGGTGCGCAGGCTTCTCTCTAGTTGTGGCCCGCCAGCTCAGTTTCCCCGCAGCATGTGGGATCTTAGTTCCCAGACCAGGGATTGAACCCGCGTCCCCTGCATTGGAAGGTGGATTTTTAACCACTGGACCGCCAGGGAAGTCCCTATTGCATCTATCTTGATTCAAGCTTCATGCCAAATGTGGTGGGAACATAGAACACGGTGCTTAGGGTTTCTATTTTTATTTTTTGGCTGTGTTGGGTCTTGTTGCTGTGCGCGGGCTTTCTCTCGATGCGGTGAGCGGGGGCTACTCTTCATTGTGGTGCGTGGGCTTCTCGTTGCGGTGGCTTCTCTTGTTGCGGAGCACAGGCTCTAGGCACGCAGACTTCAGTAGTTGTGGTGTGCGGGCTCAGTAGTTGTGGCTTGCAGGCTCTAGAGCTCAGGCTCAGTAGCTGTGGCCCACGGGTTTAGTTGCTCTGCGCCATGTGGGATTTTCCCCAACCAGGGATCGAACCCGTGTCCCCTGCATTGGCAGGTGGATTCTTAACCACTGCGCCACCAGGGAAGTCCCTAGATTTTTTTTAAAATTGTTTTATTTTGGCTTGCTAATAAATATTTATTTAACACTGTTGGCCTAAAACAAAAGTTATTTCACCAGCCAAAGGGGATTTATTCAGAAGCAGCACAGAATTGCAACTTGGCACATGCAACTATGTGAACCACAAACAAGTCTGAGTGAAAGCAAAGGAGAAGAAAGTTTTATAGAAGAGAAGTAGAAGTTGGGAGGAACCTTACAAACAAAATGTCCATTGGAGGAAACTAGGAGTTCAAAGTATAGTGACTTTTCATTGGCTAAGTTGTCACAGTCTTACTGGCTGAGCTGTTGCCAGGCGAGAAGAACATTTTTCTTCCTCCTCCTGCCTTAGTAAAATAGTGTTAGTTCCTTCTGGAGATGCAAAGTAGGTCTCTTCCTGTTGGGATTTGTATTGATGTCCAGTGGCACCTGCCTGAGAGCTCCCCATTGTGGCCTTGCCACTCAATTTTAGTGAGGTTTCCCTTTATTTTCACAATACTAAATGTCATTTTCTGACTTACAAACTTACGTTCTTTTTATTACATGGCAGCTATTCCAGTTTCTCTACTATCCTCCTGTAGTTTTTTGTTTTTTGTTTTCTTTCTGCTTGTTTAGGCGGTGGCAGCCGCCCAGGGGCATTTGAGCTGGCTGACCTGCACCCACAGGCCACTTCAGATCCAGGACTGCCCGTGGGGCCTTGGTAGCCATGGAGGGCAGTGTCTGTGAGCACCCAGACCCAACTCCAGAGGAGCAGATGGAGCTGGAGAATGTCTCACTGTTGAAGCAGAAGCTGCTGCTGGAGATCCACTACCTGCAGGAGGAGCTCAGCGAAGTCATGAGCGAGATGGCCTGGAGGCCAGTGAGGGCAGTGAATCCTTGCAATAGGATTGGAACATGGCAATGGTTAGGAAGAACTCCAACAAGGACCCCAAGAAGGGGGATCTAGTTCTTGGTGGAGAACAAACTTCTCCAGTACACACCCAAGGTGTTCACTTCCTGTTTCCTGTTCAAGGGCAAGGGCCTGAACAAGACAGCTGCAGGGACTACCTAGGGGAGAGGGAAAAGCTGAACCTAGCAATGCTCCATACCTTCATGGATCTGCGTGACTGGTGCAGGCCCTCAGGCAATTTCTATGGAGCTTCCTGCCTCCCCAGAGAGGCCCAGAAGATTGACCAGATGATGGAAGCCTTTGCCCAGCAATACTGCTGGTGCAACCTTGGGGTTTTCGAGTCCACACATGTGTGCCATGTGCTGTCCTTTGCCCGGGATAATGCTGAACACCAGGCTTCACAATCCCAACATCTGGGAACAAGCCAGGCCCAGAGCATTTTGTGACCATGAACCAGCACAGCAAGTAGGGTGGGACCTGCCTGAGGAGCTGATCAGGAACCTCTAGGACCACACCCAAAATGAGCCCTTCAAGATTCCAGAAGATGATGGGGATGATCTGACTTTCTTTAGCCAGCACCTGCAGGGCTGGCTTCTTAAGCTGGGAGGGAAAGGGGGCCAGGTGAAGAGTGGAAGCAGCGCTGGTTAATCCTCATAGACAACTGCCTCTACTATTTTGAGTAGACGACAGACAGGGAGCCCAGAGGAATCATCCCCCTGAAGAATCTGAGCATCAGAGAGGTGGATGACACCCAGAAACCTAACTGCTTTGAGCTTTATATCCCTAATAACAAGGAGCAGCTCATCAAAGCCTGCAAAATGGAGGCAGATGGTTGGATGGCTGAGGGAAACCATGTGGTGTACCTGATCTCGGCCCCCATGCAGGAGGAGAAGGACCAGTGGATCAAGTCCGTCCAGGCAGCTGTGAGCACGGGCCCCTTCTAGAGTTGCTGGCGGCAAGGAAGAAGTGGATTTCTGTTAAGAAGAAGTAGGAACAGCCCTGCCCCTTTGCCCCCACTCCATTATTTATTATAGAACTGCCTGCCCCAGTGGCTGGCTGGGTCCTGCAGCTGTGGATCCTGGTGCCCTATTTGGAAAATTCATCACCTCTAGCACCTCTCTTTTATTTGTAATCAGCACGCTGTTGGTAATCATTAATTATTTAAACACCAAATAAATAAATAAACAAATAAATAAAAGTGGGAGATTTCCTACTTGGTGGGGTGGTTATTCTAAATAAAACATTAGCAAAGAGAATCCATCAGTGTGCAAAAGAATAATACAACTAAGTAAACATTATTTTTGGAATGTGGGGGTGGTTTAATATTGAGAAAACCAATCACTATAACTTATTATGATCGTATTAGGATTATTATTAATAAATGCTGAAAAACTTTTCACAAAAGTCAGTGTTTATGCATAACAATATAAATAAGTAACAATAAGTCTAAGTAAATAAGAATTCAAGGAAACAACTTAAATATAATAAAACCTATATATCCAAACAAATTACAAATATTATCCTAAGTGGTAAAACACTACAGCATTTCATTTAAAATCATAAACTAGTAAGGATGTCCCATTACCATTTACTATTTTGTATTTAAATTTTAAATTTTTATCAAAATTACACAAGCACATGGTTTAAAAGAGTCATTCAACTCTATAATATATGTTATGAAAAAATAACCAGCCCCAACAGTCTCACTCCCCATTTCCACTCAGAGACAATCTCTTATTAAGGAAAACATACAGAAATCAATACCTTTTCTCTGTTTTAGCAATAGGCACCTGGAAAACCAGGGTAGGTTGCTGATGAAGAAAGAGCTATGCAGGAAAAATGCCAGAACTACTGCTCTGGCCAAGATAGAGTAACAGGGATCTGATCTAATCAAACTAGACAATATATGAAACAATTGTTTTCAAGACATTGAATGTCAGGTAATAAGGACAGTGATTACTTAAGAATGACAAATGAGGGACTTACCTGGTGGCGCAGTGGTTAAGACTCTGCGCTCCCCATGCAGGGGGCCCGGTTTCGATCCCTGGTCAGGGAACTAGATCCCACATGCATGCCGCAACTAAGAGTTCGCATACCACAACAAAGGAGCCCACAAGCCACAACTAAGGAGCCCGCCTGCCACAACTAAGACCCAGCACAACCAAATAAAAATAAATAAAAATTAAAAAAAAAAAAAGGAATGATAAATGAGGTGAACCCTATGATTGTTTCAGCTTACTGCCCAGAGACAATTTCCAGGTCATGGCACAAGGAGGAAGAACCTAGGAGGAGACTGGCCGTTACCCTGAGTTAAGGAGATGGAGGCCAAGGTAGCTAGGGAGTACAGGGCAAAGTATCAGAAAGGAGAGAGCTATACACTGAGAGATTTCTAGAGATCTTTAGAGGTTCCCCTTAGGTGTTTTCCTGAGTATTGTTTAGTGCATATACGTGAGGAAACCACTTAGAGTGGGGAAAGAACCGCCTGAAACAATTAAAGAAAGCAATCTCTGAATCTCACATAAGACCAGGAATAGTGCCTACTCCCAGCAGCCAGGGTAGAAAATCTTGTAAATGACTGGGTAGAGTCCTTAGAAGCCTAAGTAGTGGGAAAAAATTAGCCCTAGACCAAACTCTGCTCTGGCCCCATCTAACAAAGCTTAAAAGCAAGACCTGAAAGAATCAAACTATTACCAAGTAATTTAACTGCACCTCAGAACAAATCTCAAGAATATTTAGAGAAATACAAAAATATCCAGAACCCAACAAAGTAATATTCATGTCTGGGCACTCAATCAAAAATTAACATGAATGGAAAGAAGTAGGAAAATAGGACCCATTATGAGAAGAAAATTCAATCAATTGAAACTAATTCAGAAAGTATTCAGGTGAAGAGGGAAAAGAAATGGGAACATATTGTATATGTATAACTGATTCACTTTGTTATAAAGCAGAAGCTAACACACTATTGTAAGGCAATTATACTTCAATAAAGATGTTTAAAAAAAAAGAAAGTATTCAGGTGTTAGGCAGTGCCCTCCATGGTCGGGGGGCAGGGTAGGATCTGTCTCTTGCTTCAACTCTGTTTGAATGGAACAGACCCAGGGATGCCCCTTCCTCCAGCCTCCAACTACCCTCCAACATTTTTTTCCAGTCCCAACCTTCAGAACCAACCACTCAGCTATCCTCAGCCTCCAGGACCAGCCAACACAATTTTTTGAGCTTAGCTCCTTATTGCTGATCAATCATGAGCTCCCAGATTTGTCAGAATTATTCCACTGAGATGGAGGCCGACATTCACAGCCTAGTTAAATGCATCGGTGGGCCTCCTACACCTACCTCTCCCTGGGCTTCTATTTCGATCAAGAGGATGTAGCTCTGGAGGGCGCTAGCCCGGGAGAAGCACTGCGAGGGCGCAAAAATGCAAAACCAGCCCTGCGGCTGCATCCTCTTGCAGGATGTGCAGAAACCATCTCAAAAACCCAGGATGCTATGGAAGCTGACATTCTCATGGAGAAGACTATGAACCAGGCCCTTTTGGATCTGCATACCCTGGGTTCTGTCCACACAGACCCCCACCTCTGTGACTTCCTGGAGAGCCACAGCCTAGATGAGCAGATGAAACTCATCAAGAAGATGGGCGATTTGTTGAGACGTGGATGGATCTAGAGACTGTCATACAGAGTGAAGTAAGTCAGAAAGAGAAAAACAAATATCGTATATTAATGCATGTATGCGGAACCTAGAAAAATGGTACAGATGAGCCAGTTTGCAGGGCAGAAGTTGAGACACAGATGTAGAGAATGGACATATGGACACCAAGGGGGGAAAACTGCGGTGGGGTGGGGATGGTGGTGTGCTGAATTGGGCGATTGGGATTGACATGTATACACTGATGTGTATAAAAAAAAAAAAAAAAAAAAAAAAAAAAAAAAAAAAAAAAAAAGAAGATGGGCGACACCTGACCACCTGATTAACCTCCACAAGTGGGCTGGTCCCCAGGCTGGCTGGGTGATTATCTCTTCGAAAGACTCACCATCAAGCATGACTATGAGCCTCTGGAGCCCAGTGGCCTTTGAGGAGCCCCTCTGGTATCAGGGCTTCTGCCTGAAGCCTCTCTCTGCAGCCACTAGGCAGCTTTTTAACCATCCTGGAGCTCTCTCCCAAGCCTTGGACCAAATGGAAACAATAAAGCTTTTTGCAGAAAAAAAAAAGTATATAGACGTTAGAATTAGTAGACAAGGATATTAAAACACTTATAACTTTATTCCATATGTTCAAGAAGCTAGAGAGAATTCTGGGAAGATGGTGGAGTAGGAAGGAACAGAGATCTGTCTCTCCTCCTAGACAACAGTTGCATTGGCAGCATCTGTCTGATGTAACTATTTTGGAATTCTGGAGTCTACTGAAGGCTTAGAGAGTAAATTGTAGTTAATTTTGATCATTTTAGCTCTTAACACAGTAGCAGCTACCCATCTTCCACTCCCAGTCCTATGGCAGGCAGCTGTGCACACGTTCAAGGAGCAGCTTGCAGGCAGCTTGTGGGATCCAGAGTGGGCAAAAAGGGCCCCCTCCCCCAAATGTTGGTGATCTGTGCTCTGATCTCTGATTGCTGTTTCTGATCACAGAGGTGCAGACAAAGACGTGGGTGACCATTGTTTTTGCACCTCCCTTCATTTTTCTCTTTTCCCTTTTTGGAAACCAAGTAAAGACAAGAACATTCAAAGGTAACTGCATATATGGGGAAAACTAAAAAGTGACTGCACATGCTCAGAGAAAGGTACAGGCCCAGAAAAGTCTTGAGAAAACCTTAAGTTTACACCTAGGCTGATCTTGCCACAGAGAATGAATTTGGACTTCTATAGATCAAAGACTTATCATGTAAGAGCTAACACTATAAAGCCCTTAGAAGAAAACATAGGTGTAAATCTTGGTGACATTGGATTAGGCAATGGTTTTTTGGATTTGACACCAAATGCATAAGCAACCAAAGAAAAAGAGTAGATAATTAGACTTCAGTAAAATTTAAAAATCTTGTGCTTCAAAGGATACTATCCAGAAAGTAAGACAGAATGGGAGAAAATATTTGCAAATCATATATCTGATAAGGGTCTAGCAACCAGAATATATAAAGAAATACTACAAGTCAACATTCAAAACACAAATAATTTAATTAAAAAATGGGCACCAAAAATAAAATTTAAAAAAATTAAAAAAAAAAAGGGCACCAGAGAGATATTTATCCAAAGAAAATATACAAATCGCCAGTTAAGCACATGAACAGATGCTCAACATCAATCTTTAGGGAACTGCAAAACTACAATGAGATACAAATTCACATCCCTTAGGATGGCTAAAATAAAGAGAAACAATAACAAATTTTGGTGAGAATGTGGAGAAATTGGAAACCTCATACATTGCTGATAGGACTATAAAATAGTGGAGCCACTTTGGAAAACACTTCCTTGAAATGTTAAACATTGAGTTACCATATGACCCACCAGTTCCACTCCTAGGTGTATACTGAAGAGAAATGAAATGAAGAGAAATGAAAACACACAAAAATCTGTACATGAATGTCATAGCACCATTATTCATAATAGTCAAAAAAGTGGAAACAACCCAAAAGTTCATCAGCTAATGAATGGATAAACAAAATGTGGTATACTCACATAATTGTATACTATGTGGCCTTAGACAAAAATGACATACTGATACACACTGCTACATAGATGAAACCTGAAAACAATCTATTGAGTGAAAACAGCCAGACACAAGAGGTCACATATTTTGTGATTCTATTCACATTAAGTGTCCAGGATAGGTACATTTATAGAGACAGAAAGTATTCATGGATGCCTATTATTGGAGTGGGGACTGAAATGGGGAGTAACTGCTAATGAGTGTGAGGTTTCTTTTTGGGCTGATGAAAACGTTCTATAATTGATTGAAGTGGGAATTCCCTGGCAGTCCAGTGGTTAAGACTCCTCGCTTCCACTCCAGGGGGTGCAGGTTTGATCCCTGGTCAGGGACGTTCCGCGTGGCATGCACACGACCAAAAAAAAAAAACAACACCTAAATAAATAAATAAATACATTGACTGTGGTGATGGTTGCACGGTTCTTATTAAACACCATTGAACTGTATACATAAATGGGTAAATTGTATGATATGTAAATTATATCTCAACAAAACTGTTAAAAAAGGTCAGTGGGGTGGTTACATGAATCTATACATGTGAGAAAAATTTCATAGAATACTACACACACACATCTCACAAATGAGTACATGTAAAAACTGGTGAAATCTGAAAAATGACTATTGAATGCACAAATGTCAATTTCCTTGTTTTTTTAAATTTATTTATTTATTTATTTATTTATTTATTTATTTATTTATTTATTTATTTATTTATTTATTTTTGGCTGTGTTGGGTCTTCGTTTCTGTGCAAGGGCTTTCTCCAGTTGTGGCGAGTGGGGGCCACTCTTCATCGCGGTGCGCGGGCCTCTCACTGTCGCGGCCTCTCCCGTTGCGGAGCACAGGCTCCAGACGCGCAGGCTCAGTAGTTGTGGCTCAGGGGCCTAGCCGCTCCGCGGCATGTGGGATCCTGCCGGACCGGGGCACGAACCCGTGTCGCCTGCATTGGCAGGCAGATTCCCAACCACTGCGCCACCAGGGAAGCCCTCCTTGTTTTTATATCATACTATAGTAAAGTGAAATGTTGTCATTGGGAGAAGCTAGATAAAGGGTACATGTGACCTCTCTGTACTACTTTTGCAAATTTCTGTGAGTTTATAATTAGTCAAAAAACCTAAATGAATGGGGGAAATGTATATAATGCTAGAAGTAATCAAAATACAGCTTGAGTGGCTATATTAATATCAGACAAAGTAGATTTCAGAGCAAAAATGATTACCAGGGTAGAGTCACTTAATAATGATAAAAAGAGGAATTCAGCAAGAAGACATAATAATCCTAAACATTTATACTCCTAATAACAGAGCTTCAAAATACATTAAACAAAAATTGATAGAATGTAATGAGAAATAGATAAACCTACAATTAAAATAGGAGGTTTTAACGCCCTTCTCTCAATAATTGATAGAATAAGTAGACAACAAACTAGTATAGATAAAGAAGACTTGGGACTTCCCTGGTGGCCCAGTGGTTAAGAATCCGCCTGCCAATGCAGGGGACACGGGTTCGAGCCCTGGTCTGGGAAGATCCCACATGCCGCCGCGCAACTACGCCCGTGTGCCGCAACTACTGAGCCTGCGCTCTAGAGCCCGTGCTCCACAACAAAAGAAGCTGCCGCAATGAGAAGCCCGCACACCCCCGCTCGCCACAATTAGAGAAAGCCCGCCCGCAGCAACGAGGACCCAACGCAGCCAAAAATAAATAATAAATAAAAATTAAAAAAAAAAAAAAGACGAACATTACAAACCGACTTAAATTAATTTACATTTATAGGACATTCCACCTAACTCCACCAGAACACACACTTTTTAGGTGCACATAGCACTTTTACCAAGATGGGGATTAATTCCCTGGCGGTCCAGTGGTTAGGACTCCGACTTTTCACTGCCGAGGGCACAGCTTTGATCCCTGGTCGGGGAGACTAAGATCCCTGCAAGCCGTGCGCTCCCACTTCTTTTCGTACTCTAATCCAATAACAGGGATATTATAAGGCTGAGTAGTAAAGGCCTAGTTTCTTCAACCAGAGTTTTATGTTAGGATGCTAATTAAGGCTTACTTTGAACAAAAAAAAATCATGACTAAAGTTTGAAAGTTGCCACTTTATTCACAAATGGGATATAATCAAACTTAAAAGATTTTGCACAGGAAAGGAAACCATAAGCGAAACAAAAAAACAACCTATGGACTGGGAGAAAATACTTGCAAACAATGCGACCAACAAGGGGTTAATTTCCAAAATATACAAACAGCTCATACAACTAAATATAAAAAAAAAACCCAATCAAAACAATGGGCAGAAGACCTAAACAGACACTCCCCAAAGAAGACATACAAATGTCCAACAGGCACATGAAAAGATGCTCGACATCGCTAATTATTAGAGAAATGCAAATCTACAATGAGATATCACCTCACACGGGTCAGAATGGCCACCATCAAAACGTATAAATAGGGACTACCCTGGTGGTGCAGTGGTTAAAGAATCCACCTGCCAATGCAGGGGACACGGGTTCAATCCCTGGTCCAGGAAGATCCCACATGCCGCAGAGCAACTAAGCCCGTGTGCTACAACTACTGAGCCTGTGCCCCTAGAGCCCGTGCTCCGCAACAAGAGAAGCCACCGCAATAAGAAGCCCGCGCACTGCAGCGAACCCCTGCTCACAACTAGAGAAAGCGCGTGTGCAGCAACGAAGACCCAACACAGCCAAAAATTAATAAATAAATAAATTTATTAAAAAGAAAAAGTACAAATAAATGCTGGAGAGGGTGTGGAGAAAAGGGAACCTTCCTACACTGTTGGTGGGAATGTAAATTGGTGCAGCCACTATGGAAAACAGTATGGAGGTTCCTTAAAAAACTAAAAATAGAGTTACCATATGATCTGGCAATCCCACTCCTGGGCACATATCCAGAAAAGATGAAAACTCTAATTCAAAAAGATACATGCACCCCAGTGTTCATAGCAGCACTATTTGCAATAGCTAAGAAGACATGGAAGCAACCTAAATGTCCGTTGACAATGAATGGATAAAGATGATGTGGTATATATATATATATATATATATATATATATATATATATATATATAATGGAATATTACTCAGCCACAAAAAAGAATGAAATATTGCCATTTGCAGCAACGTGGATGGACTTGGAGATTATCATACTGAGTGAAGTAAGCCAGACAGAAAAAGACAAATATTATATGTTGTCACTTACATGTGGAATCTAAAAAACGGTACAAATGAATTTATTTACAAAACAGAAACAGACTCACAGACATAGAAAACAAACTTACGGTTACCAACAGAGAAGAGGGGGAGGGATAAATTAGGAGTATGGGATTAAGAGATACACACCACTATATATAAGAATAAACAACAAGGATTTACTAGCACAGGGAACTATATTCAATATCTTATAATAACCTATAATGGAAGAATCTGAAAAAAATATGTATAACTAAATCACTTTGCTGTATACCTGAAATTACCACAATATTGTAAATTAACTATACTTCAATTTAAAAAATATAGTTTCTTAAAACAACAACAATAACAAAAAGTTCCTGCTTTATTCAATAGTGCTTTAAGTGGGAGAAGATTTTAGAACGAACCCACTTTCTGGAGGCAAGTGTGGAGGGATTCGGTGGGGAGGATAGAAGAACAGTCAGGAGTCTCAATAAGGCTATTATATATTGAGACCCAGGTGGTTTTTTTTTTTTAATACTTATTTATTTATTTTGGCTGCTCCAGGTCTTAGTTGCGGCATGCATGCGGGATCTAGTTTCCTGATCAGGGATCGAACCCGGGCCCCCTGCATTGGGAGCATGGAGTCTTACCCACTAGACCATCAGGGAAGTCCTGAGACCCAGGTAGTTTTCAATTAAGGCTATGGCATTGGGAATGAAGGGAGGGGGATAAACTGAAAATATTTATAAAGTAAAACTATTGGGGAATGGCTTTGAAGAAGGGAAACTGTGACAGGATTAGGATGATATTAAGATTTCTTTCTTAAAAAAAATACACTTAACATAAAATTTACCATCTTAACCATTTTTTAAATGTACAGTTCAGTGGGATTATATTCCTGTCATTGTGCAACCATCACCACCATCCATCTCCAGAACTTTTTCATATTCTTCAGCTAAAATTCTGTACCCATTAAACACTAATTCTCCCTCCCTTTCTCCCCCAACCTTTGGCAACCACTGTTTTATTTTCTGTTTTTATGAATTTGACTAATCTAGGTACCTCATATAAGTGAAATCATACATATTTGTCTTTTTGTGACTGGCTTATTTCACTTAGCTTAATGTCCTCAAGGTTTACTCATATAGCATGTGCCAGACTTTCCTTCCTTTTAAGGCTGAATAATAGTCCATTATATGTATATACCACATTTTGTTTATTCATTCATCTCCGAGGGACACTTTGGTTGTTTGTACATGTTGACTATTGGGCATAATGCTGCATGGATGTACAGATGTCTCTGAGGTCCTGATTTCGACTGGAGTATATACCCAGAGTGGAATTGCTAGATCACATAGTAATTCCATTTTTGATTTTTTTGAGAATTGTCATACCATTTTCTATAGCAGCTGCACTACTTTATATTCCCGTCAACAGAGCACAGGGGTTCCAATTTCCTCGCACCCTCACCAACACTCGTTTTTTATTTTATTTTATTTTTTCGATAGTAGACATTCTAATGCTTGTGAGGCGGTCTCTCACAGTAGTTTTGATTTGCATTTCCTTAATGATTAGTGATGTTGAGCATCTTTTCATGTGCTATTGGCTATTTGAATAACCTCTTTGGAGAAATGTCCATTCAAGTCCTTTGTTCATTGAGTTGAAGTTACTGTATTTATATATTCTGGATATTAACCCATTATTAACCCAAAAATTGTCATTTGCAAATACTTCTTCCCAATTTGTTGCCTTTTTTTTTTTTTTTTTTTTGTGAGTTGCCTTTTTATTTTTATTTTTTATTTATTTTTTTTTTCGACAGGGCCGTATTTTTTTTTTTTTTAAACAACAGCTTCTGTTTATTTATTTATTTTTATTTTATTTATTTATTTATTTTATGTATGGCTGTGTTGGGTCTTCGTTTCTGTGCGAGGGCTTTCTCCAGTTGCGGCAAGTGGGGGCCACTCTTCATCGCGGTGCGCGGGCCTCTCACTATCGCGGCCTCTCTTGTTGCGGAGCACAGGCTCCAGACGCGCAGGCTCAGTACTTGTGGCTCACGGGCCTAGTCGCTCCGCGGCATGTGGGATCTTCCCAGACCAGGGCTCGAACCCGTGTCCCCTGCATTGGCAGGCAGATTCTCAACCACTGCGCCACCAGGGAAGCCCGTGAGTTGCCTTTTTACTCTGTTGATTTGTGTCCTTTGATGCAGAGACATTTTAAATTTTGGTGAAATCTAATTTATCTATTTCTTTTGTTGCCTGTGCTTTTGTTGTTATATAAATCATTGTCAAATCCAAGGACATGAAGATTTCCCCCTATGTTTTCTTATGAGAGTTTTATGATTTTAGGTCTTACATTTAGGTCTTTGATCCATTTGTAGTTTTTTATTTATTTATTTTTTGGCTGCACCGCGAGGCTTGTGGGAACTTAGTTCCCCGACCAGGGATCGAACCTAGGCCCACAGCAGTGAAAGCACCGAGTCTTAACCACTGGACCGCCAGGGAATTCTCTGTAGTTAATTTTTGTACAGTAAGTCCCCTACATACGAATGAGTTCTGTTCTGAGAGTGCGTTCATAAGTCCAACAAAGTTATTCTAGGTACACAACTAACACAATCCGCTATATAGTACTGTACTGTAATAGATTTATAATACTTTTCACACACATAATACATAAAAAACAAACAAACACAAAAACTAAAGAAAACATTTTAAATCTTACAGTACATTACCTTGGACAACAGCTGGCATACAGGGGCTGGCATCAAGTGAACAGGAAAGAAGGGTTACTGACTGGAGGAGGGAGAGGAGGTGGGAAATGGTAGAGCTGAAGGATTGTCAGCAATAGGAGACGGAGGGCAAGCTACAATTTCACTCACAGCTGACGCTAATGGAACGCATGTTTGCCTCTTTGAAAGTTTGTACGTAGGGGACTTACTGTATATGGTGTAAGATAAGGGTCCAACTTCATTCTTTTGCATGTGGATATTTAGTTTTCCCAACACAATTTGTTGCAAAGACCAAGTTCCTTTCTTTAAAAAAATTTTTAAAATATTTTATTTATATTTATTTATTTATAATTTTTAAAAATATTTATTTATTTATTTGGCTGTGCTGGGTCTTAGTTGTGGCCTATGGGATCCAGTTCCCTGACCAGGGATCAAACCCGGGCCCCCAGCATTGGGAGCGCAGACTCTTAACCACTGGACCACCAGGGAAATCCCTATTTATTTATTTTTGGCTGTACCACGTGGCTTGCAGGATGTTAGTTCCCCAGCCAGGGATTGAACCCAGGCTCTCGGCAGGGAGGGTGCAGAGTCCTAACCACTGGATCCAGGGAATTCCTTTTTTTTTTTTTTTTTTTAATGTGACTGAATGGATAGCTGTGTCGTTCATTAGCTGTGTTAGCAGGAAATACATATGGGAAATTTTTGACAGGATAGATAATGGAACTTATTTTGGGTATCTTGAAACTGAAGATGAACTTGCTAAGTCAGAAAACGAATTTGAAGAAAGACAAATGCGGCCATGCATGAAGAGTATCCACTGGAATTAGCAACTAGGTGAACTGGACAAGAAACATTTGCTGGAGAGGTAGAGTTAAACAGCAGACTACAGGGACTTCCCTGGTGGCACAGTGGTTAAAAATCCACCTGCCAATGCAGGGGAAATGCGTTCAAGCCCTGGTCCGGGAAGATCCCACATGCTGCGGAGCAACTAAGCCCATGCACCACAACTACTGAGCCTGCGATCTAGAGCCTGCGAGCCACAACAACTGAGCCCATATGCCACAATTACTGAAGCCCGTGTGCCTAGAGCCTGTGCTCCACAACAAGAGAAGCCACTGCAATGAGAAGCCTGCACACCGCAACGAAGAGTAGCCCCTGCTCACTGCAACTAGAGATAGCCCATATGCAGCAACAAAGACCCAACACAGCCAAATAAATAAAAATAAATAAAATCCTTAAAAAAAAAAAAGAAAAATAGGGAATATTAAAAAAAAAAAAAGGCAGACTACAATGGACCAGGAAGAGAATGAATAGAACTACATCTATCATCATAGATAAATCTTGGAAAGTAAGTTGAAATGAAAGGCAATTTGCATGAAGATATGTAATGCACAATATAATTTTATTTAAAGTTTTAAAACTTGCAGAACACAAACTTTTTTGGGTATATTATAAATATGTATTAAGAGTAGGAACTCATGTACAGGAATTATAAAACATCCGTTTTTATAAAATTAATTAATTTATTGGCTGTGTTGGGTCTTCGTTGCTGCGCACGGGCTTTTCTCTAGTTGCGGCGAGTGGGGGCTTCTCTTCGTTGTGGTGCGTGGGCTTCTCGTTGCGGTGGCTTCTCTTGTCGTGGAGCACGGGCTCTAGGCGCGTGTGCTTCAGTAGTTGTGGCATTCAGGCTCAGTGGTTGTGGTGCACGGGCTTAGTTGCTCTGCGGCATGTGGGATCTTCCTGGACCAGGGCTCGAACCCATGTCCCCTGCATTGGCAGGCGGATTCCCAACCACTGCACCACCAGGGAAGCCCAAAACATCAGTTCTTGATAGTGTTTACCTTTAAGGGAGGGAAATAGGACTGAGGAAGAATATACAGGGGTCCCCAACTGTATCTGTAATGTTTCTTAGAAAGGAAACAGCTGTGTAGTAGGTACACATAACCTTTCATCTGCATGTTTTTGGGGACTTCCCTGGCAGTCCAGTGGTTAATACTCTGAGCTCCCAATGCAAGGGGCATGGGTTCCGTCCCTGTTTGGGGAACTAAGATCCCGTGTGCCTAAAAAAAAACAAACCAAAAAAACCCCAAAACCAAAACCAAAACCAACCAAAAAAACTCCCAATAATCAATAATCACTTTTTAAGCAAATGGTAGAAACATGTGAAAGTTTAGCTAAGTAACTAAACTGGCCCATTAGGAGGCTTATTTTTTTTTCTTTTAAATCAGAAGGGTCATTTAGCAAATAACCTGTGCCCATTTCTAATTCTTATCAAATGCTTCTAACCATCCTATATGTGTTTTGGGCGTATTAGGTCTACTGTTACAGATGGAGACAGAGATTACTTGAGATATTTTTACGTGGCCTATTGAGTATTTGAACACACGTATTTAATCAGTTTGAGAACTAGGAAGGAGTAATTCCTCTTTAAAAGGTTTATTCAAGCTATGCATTCCCTAATTTGAGAACTAAAAATTTAATCTTTCTGTGGCAGAGGAAGTTAGTTGTACATTTTAAGTGTGGTGGATAAAAAACGGTTGAAAGGAATTATAGGCATACTTCATTTTATTGCTCTTTGCAGACACTGTGTTATTTTACAAATTGAAGGTTTGTGGCAACCCTGCGTCGAGTAAGTCTATCAGTGCCATTTTTCCAACAGCATTTGCTCCCTTCATGTCTGTGTCACATTTTGGTAATTCTCACAATATTTCAAACTTTTAAATTATTATTGTATTTGTTATGGTGGTCTGTGATCTCTGATGTTACTACTGTAGTTGTTTCAGGGCACCATGAACCATGCCCATATAAGACGGCGAACTTAATTGATAAATGTGTGTTGACTGCTTTACCAACCAGCCATCTCTCTTTTTCTTTCTCTCTCTCCCCTCAGGGCTCCCTATTTCCTGAGGCACAACAATACTAAAATTAGGGCTAATAAATAACCAAACAATGGCCTCTAAATGTTCAAGTGAAAGGAAGAGTCCCACATCTCTCATTTTATTTATTTATTTTTTAAAATTTAATTTTTGGCTGCGTTGGGTCTTCGTTGCTGTGCGCGGGCATTCTCTAGTTGCGGTGAGCGGGGGCTACTCTTCGTCGCCGTGCACGGGCTTCTCGTTGCGGTGGCTTCTCTTGTTGTGGAGCACGGGCTCTAGGCGTGTGGGCTTCAGTAGTTGTGGCTCACGGGCTCTAGAGTGCAGGCTCAGTAGTTGTGGCACATGGGCTCAGTTGCTCCGCGGCATGTGGGATCTCCCCGGACCAGGGCTCGAACCCGTGTCCCCTGCACTGGCAGGCGGATTCTTAACCACTGTGCCACCAGGGAAGCCCACATCTCTCATTTTAAATCAAGAGCTAGAAATGATTAAACTTAGTGAGGAAGCCATGTCAAAAGCAGAGATAGGTCGAAAGCTGGGCCTAAATTACACCAAACAGTTGGCCAAGTTGTGAATGCAATGAAAAAGTTCTTAAAGTAAATTAGTGCTGCTCCAGTAACACATAAAAGAAAGCGAAACTGTCGTATTGCTGATATGGAGAATTTTTAGTGGTTTGGACAGAAGATCAAACCAGCCACAACATTCTCTTAAACCAAAGCCTAATCCAGAGCAAGGCCCCAACTCTCTTAGATTTGATGAAGGTGCAGAGGTGAGGAAGCTGCAGAAGAAAAATGTGACGTTGGTGGAGGTTGGTTCATGAGGTTTAAGGAAGTAAGCCATCTCCATGACATAAAAGGGCAAGGTGAAGCAGCATGTGCTGATGTAGAAGCTGCAGAAGGTTATCCAGAAGATCTAGCTCAGGTAATTAATGAAGGTGGCTATACTAAACAGATTTTCAGTGTAGACAAAACAGCTTTATATTGGAAGAAGATACCATGCAGGACTTTCATAGGTAGAGAGAAGTCAATGCCTGGCTTCAAAGTTGCAAAGGACAGGCTGACTCTCTTGTTAGGGGATAATGCAGCTGGTGACTTTTAAGTTGAAGCCAATGCTCATTTATCATCCATTCCAGAAATCCTAGGGCTCTTAAAAATTATGCTAAGTCCACTCTGCCTGTGCTCTGTAACTGGGACAACAGAGCCTGGATAACAGCACATCTGTTTACAACATGGTTTACTGAATCTTTTAAGCCCACTGTTGAGACTTACTGCCAGAAAAAAAGATTCCTTTCAAAATACTACTGCTCATTGACAATGCACCTGGTCACCCAAGAGCTCTGACAGATGTACAGTGAAGTTAATGTTGTTTTCACACCTAACACATCCATTCTGCAGTCCAGGAATCAAGGAGTAATTTCAAGTCTTATGACTTAAGAAATACATTCTGTAAGGCTTATAGCTGCCATAGTGATTCCTCTGGTGGATCTGGGCAAAGCAAATTGAAAACCTTCTGGAAAAGATTCACCATTCCAGATGCCATGAAGAACATTAGTGATTCATGAGAAGAGGTCATAACATCAATATTAACAAGAGTTTGGAAGTTCATTCCAACACTCATGAATGACTTTAAGGGGTTCAAGATTTCAGTGGAGGAAGTAACTGCAGATGTGGAAACAGCAAGAGAACTAGAATAAGAAGTGGAGCCTGAAGATGTACCTGAATTGCTGCAATCTCATGATAGAACGTGAATGGATGAGTTGCTTCTTATGGATGAGCACAGTAGTTTGAGATGGAAATCTACTCTTGGTGAAGACACTGTGAAGATTTTGAAATGACAACAAAGAATTTAGAATACTACATAAATTTAGTTGATATAGCAGCAGGGGGTTTGAGAAGATTGACTCCAATTTTGACGTAAGTTCTGTGGGTGAAAATGCTATCAAAACAGCATTGCAGAGAAATCATTCGTGAAGGGAAAAGTCAATCGATGTGGCAAACTTCATTGTTGTCTTATTTAAGAAAGCTACCCCAGGGAGTTCCCTGGTGGTCCAGTGGTTAGGACTCCACACTCTCACTGCTGAGGACCAGGGTTCTATCCCTGGTCAGGGAACTAAGATCCTGCAAGCCGTGTGGTGTGGCCAAAAAAACAGTTACCCCAACCTTCAGAAATCCCCACCTGATCAGTCAGTAGCCTTCAACATCAAGACCCTCCACCAGTAAAAAGAAAAATTATGACTTGCTTGAAGGCTCAGATGATGGTTAGAATTTTTTGGCAATAAAGTATTCTTTAAGTAAGGTATGTACACTATTTTAATTATTTATTTTTTGTCCATGCTGCACAGCATGTGGGATCTTAGTTCCCTGACCAGGGATTGAACCTGCGCCCCCTGCAGTGGAAGCGTGGAGTCTTAACCACTGGCCCGCTGGGGAAGTCCCTGTATAGTAAGTCCCCTACATACGAACCTTCAAGTTGAGAACTTTCAAAGATGCAAACATGCGTTCGCTTGTCCAATCACGTAAGTTAGTTCACGTGTCTGGTGTACGCTGTCACGTGCGTTCATCCAAAAGTGGTTGTGCTTCTGTGTACTTTACTGTACAGTACTGTATACAGTACAGTAGTACAGTATCTTTACCAAGCCCAGGATGTCCAGAAGCAAGCGTCAAAGCAGTGGTGATATAGCTGGTACTGCTAACAAGTGCCAAGTGGTAACAATGGAATTGGAAGCCCAGAGAAAGGACAAAGAGACAAGAGGAAGAAGTAACTGAAGAACCGAAGAGATTCATGACACAGGAAATGGCAAGGGGATTTTCTTTACTTGAGGCAGCACTGTTAGTTTTTGAGGCACAGGGCCTGAACGTAGAACGGTACATGAAAGCTGCAGCAGCCGTTCAGAAAGCAATCCAGTGCTACCATGTCATCTATGACTAGAAAAAAAGAGCTATTACCCAGACATCACTGGATTGTTTTTTCAAGAGGATAGATGGAATTGAAACCAGCAAGGAACCAGAACCTGTGCCATCAATGTCAGGTGAGTGAAACTGCAGCTTGCCCTCTGTCTCCTACTGCTGACGGTCCTTCAGCTCTACCATCTCCCACCTCCTCTCCGTCCTCCAGTAACTCTTCTTGTTCACTCGATGCCAGCCCCTGTATGCCAGCTATTGTACTGTACCTACTGTACTTTTCAAGGTACTGTAAGATTAAAAATGTTTGCTTTTTATGTATTGTGTGAAAAATATTATAAACCTGTTACAGTACAGTACTACATAGCCGATTGTTAGTTGGGTACCTAGGCTAATTATTGGACTTACGAACAAACTGGACTTATGAATGTGCTCTCAGAACGGAACTTGTTCATATGTAGGGGACTTGTTGTACACTGTTTTTTAGACATAATGGTATCGCACGCTAATAGACTACAATGTAGTGTATACATAACTTTTATATGCACTGGAAAACCAAAAAAATTTCATGACTGACTGTATTGTGGTATTTGTTTATTGTGGTGGTCTGCAACCGAACCCACATCTCTGAGGTTTGCCAGTAATACATGGTAGAAGGGGTAGCAATAGCAAGGTCTTTGAGGTGGGAATAAAGAGCATTACAGTTACCAGTGGCAGTAATAGCCTTCAACAAGATACTTCTCTAAAAATGTAACCAAGAATTGGCAGTTTGTTAACTCTATAGAGGGAAGGGTGAGGAAATGAGTTAATATCCCTAATTTCTTCCTGAAATGAGAATTACTAGGCTGACTCAGACTTGGCAGACTTCAGCCTCCTGAGACTTTGTTCATTTAATGATCTAATTTGTTCTACTCCAGTGAAATGGAAGCAGATCATCCTCCTCCCCCAGATACCCATCTGTGCTTCTCCAGGGTAGCCTACCACAGCGAAAGGGCTCTGGTCTTTGTGGAAGTCATTTAACCTCTTTGGTCCTCAGCTTTTAATCACAACTGCTAAAATAATGCCTACTTTCTCAAAGAGACTGAGATAATAATAATAAAAAGATCTAAACTTTAGTTCCAAAAGCCTTCAGCAATGTTAGTCTAATTTATTATTCCAATATTCGTTCTAAGTGTCTTAACACTTATTCATTTTAGGATTCTTGACTCTACATTTACTTGTAGTCTTCCTATTTCCAAATTTTAAGCGCTCCACTTTCCCCCAAACCATTTCCTAACAACCTAAATGCAGAAATTTTATTCTTCTTAGGACTTCTATAGAGCTAACTATATTTATCACAAACTGGCTAACTGTATGTACCAGTTTGCCTGGTACAGTTCTGGTTTTCATTTATAATCCTAGCGTAACTATGGCTACCCTACTCATAATTTACTTTGTAGATTAATATATGCCTGTACAGTGTATGTCTAAGAGCAGAGCGCTTGTACTGTATATCAATAGTCAAAATCTCTCCTTCATGAGGTACCTTTTCATTTGCTTCAAAGTACTGTCATTTCACCCCCATCCATTATGCATTCTCTCCAACTCTGTACCAAGCTCTTACATGACAAGATGTAACCAACACGAAATGCTTGCCACAGAGGCCAGACGAGGCCCAATATGTATTCAGAAAGATCGTAGGTCAGAGAAGGGGATAATTATTAAATAAAGAAGAATCAGGGACTTCCCTGGTGGCGCAGTGGTTAAGAATCCGCCTGCCAACGCAGGGGACACAGGTTTGAGCCCTGGTCTGGGAAGATCCCACATGCCGTGGAGCAACTAGGCCCGCGTGCCTCCATGCTCTGCAACGAGAAGCCACCGCAATGAGAAGCCCGCGCACTGCAACGAAGACCCAATGCAGCCAAAAATAAATAATAAAAAATAAATAAATTTATTAAAAAAAAAAAAAAAAAAGAAGAAGAATCAGGATTTGCTACTAGTTAACATCTGGGAAAGAAATGAGAAACTTACAGTTGTCTCTGAGAACAAGAAGTTCCTGATAGATAGCCTGAACAGTATCTTCTCACAAGAGGTGAAAAGGCTGAGTTTTTAAGAGGGGAACCTGCAGTACTAAACCTTTTCATTTCTAGAGCTTTCATGTTTTTTAGGGGGAAGAGATCAAGCACCCACCGAGTTCATCCAACAAGAAGCCATAACTTTATTAATGATAGAAACAGTACAAATTTCAAACCCAGCTGCAGTTACTCTTTTGAAACACCAAAAAAAGGTCCTCTTTTCAAGATGGTTACATTGTTAATTCCTGTAAGAGAAAACAGATCATCAGAGGTCCTTACAGGCAAATTGAGAGAATTCAGGTCACTAAAACCTGAGGCAACTCAGAATAGGCTTTGGAAAGAGGCTTCCTAATTGGCTGATATTAAGCACAGAAAATAAAGTCACCCACGATTGGTTAGGGCAGAGGGAGTCAAGGAATAAAGGCTTGGACACTTACCATAATAGCATTTACAATATCATTACTGTTGTTCTTCAGGGCTCGGACTGCCTTTGCTCTCGACACATTTGCTTGTGACATGACCAATTCTATGTCCTTAACTTCCACACCTGTTTCATCAACCTAAAAGAGAGAGAAAAAACACTTAATAAACTAAAGGCAAGAACAACTTCAGTAGTTCTGTCAGGCATCTCCTGAATCTAGTTCTTAATGGAGTTCAAGAGCCTAAAATAATATAGAATCCACCCATCAATACAAACATAATATTATCTTGTGAGGATTAAAAGCACAAAAGATTTCCTTATATACCTCTTCCTCTTCACTCTCCTCTTGTACAGTTGGAGTCTGTGTGTTTTCTTGAATGTTTGAGACAGCTTCACCTTGAACTTTGAATTTCTCAGCAGCTGCTAACTGTGCTTGCTGAGATAAATCCTCGATCTATAGGGCAGAAAATACAGAGATTCATGTGAGTAGATCGATCAGCAGCAAATCAAAGAAATCATTTATATCTTTTCCAAACTCCCGCTCTTAAACCCACTTCACATTAACTTACTACGTAGCTTTAAATCACGTGGCCTCACTTGGATTATGTATTACTGTAGACAAAGAAATAACTTAGGTCTAAAGCAGTGGTTCTCCACTGTGGGGGTGATTTTGTTCCCCAGTGGACATCTGTCAAAAGTCTGGAGATTTTGTTGGTCATCACAACTGCAAGTGATGTTGCTAAACAGACAGCCTTCCACAACAAAGAATTATTTGACCCAAAATGTCAATAGCGCTGAGGTTGAGAAACCCTGGTCTAGAGCAACTCCCAAGAAAACTTTCCTTACCTTGGCTTCCCCAAAAACTATGTAGGTATCTGAAGCTGGGCTCTTGTATACATCTGGTTTTGTGATGACAAAAAGGATATTCTTAGATTTCCGGATAGTGACTCTAGTAACCCCTGTAACCTGTCGAAGACCCAGTTTGGACATAGCCTAAAGAATAAAAAAGAACATCAGGCTTTCAACTTCTTTAGAAGCAGCTTCAGGAAGTAAGGAACATAATAAAACTACATTCGAAGCAAAGACTTTCTGTGGGCTAAGAAAAATTTATATAGCAATACAGAATTGATTTCCAGGCCTCCTGGGCTTTCTGCCATAGTAACTTCTGTTAGTTTAACTAAACGTGATTCTACCACTACCAAGAGTTCCACTACAGTTTCCCCTCTCGAAAGGTGCTTCATCAGCACCTTTAATCCTTCTTTATAACTTAAACTCTTACCTTCCGTGCCTTCTTTTCACTCCGGCTCTGTTTTGCTTTACTGACTGGTTCTTCATCGATTTCAGCTGCCGCTGCCAGCTAAGAAGATCAAACAGCTATGAGTAAACTGGAATGTAAGAGCTGGATACCACAATCCCCATGCGGTTTTCCCTTTACGAAGGTTCACAGCTCCAAATACATAAGTCAGCTTCTCTGATCAACACTGGTTCTCCAATGCTTCCTTGACCCAAGTACTTACACTAGTAAGTTAAGGGAATACCCACCTGGCGCAGCGGTTAAGAATCCGCCTGCCAATGCAGGGGACACAGGTTTGAGCCCTGGTCCGGCAAGATCCCACATGCCACGGAGCAACTAAGCCTGTGAGCCACAACTACTGAGCCCACGTGCCACAACTACCGAAGCCCATGCGCCTAGAGCCCGCGCTCCATAAGAGAAGCCACCGCAATGAGGAGTCCACGCACCGCAACAAAGAGTAACCCTCGCTCGCCGCAACTAGAGAAAGCCCACGCGCAGCAATGAAGACCCAATACAGCCAAAAATAAATAAATAAATAAATAAGTAAATTTATTAAAAAAAAAAAGAGAGTACCTACCTGGGCTTGTTGTGTAGTTGCCTGTGTAGAATCCTGTTCCTCAAGCTCTGGTACTGATTCATCACTATCAGATTCTGTTCCAGACCCTAAGAAGACAAGTTACTTTTACTATTTTATAGTAAAGATTACAAGGAAGAGGCACCTCACCATGGCCTCCCCAGACTAGAGGTCACTGGCTTATGCTAGACCTCGCAAAATTAAATGTAAACCAACTGACCTGTATGAAGCCAGCTCGTACTGATATGACAGCCCCCAACTCAGTCACAAACTAGTGTGTACACATCTATTAAAGACCCAGCCCCAGAAATGAGAGGTAATTACTAGATACAGCCGAGCAGTTTATATAACTGCTTCCTTTCCCTCAAGGTCTTCACTTCTTGGCACAGGTAAACACCAATGACTTATGTAACGCCAAATTCTACCTAAGAGCCCAACCGTCTTAGAAAGGTTCTGGTAAACACTGTGCCTCCAGATATACTTAAGTGAAAAAAAAGTAAGATCACATTGTGGAGGCAGACTGGGGGTGGGGGTGGGGGACGATTTCCCCTCATCTTTTAAAATGGGTTGGAGGAGGCCAAAAGCAGTTGTGTACACACATTTAGCCTTATTTTCAAACCACTCACCCTAGCAGTTTGATCTAATCAACACAGCTTGAAGATTCTCAAAAATGCTGATCTACAGTTCTGTAGCCACCTCTACTAGATACTGTCCTGTGACCTCTTCCATTTCTTCCAAAAATAATTCACATATTTAAGTCTCCCTCAATTCAAAGGCCAAGCATTAATAGACTACTAAGGGAAAAAGCATACACCTGCACCATTCCCAGGCTAGGAAAAATAGGTCTTTTAAGAAAAGGGAGTCCCTGGGCACTGGTTATTACTAAGTCTAAGATGTGAAAAGAAATTCAAGTAGTTCTAGATTTCCCAATATTTTAGCAAATCCCAGGCCCAGGGACAAAGTTAGTGATGTAGTAGAGATTAGAGCAAATTAAAGGTCTAGAAGATCTTGGTTTTCAATGTCAGATCAGTTAGGTAAAAAAGATGGCAGATCCAGAGTTAGTCTGAACCACATTACACAGGATGGTATACAACAGACTATCTGAGGTGAAAACCAAGATTGTTTCACATTCCTAGAGCTTTTGCATTTAAACTTATCGTTTTATGTCCAAACACAAGCAGATATACTGGAGAGAGCGGCGCATCCTACGGTTAGTATCGGTGGGTAGCCCCCGGAGGGTTGTGGGCAACACACCATGCACACAGCAAGCCAAGGCAAATACCCTTATTATTCTTCAGAACAGGCTGCTTGGCAGAGGGGGTTGGGGCAGGGATCCCAGCAGGTTTGGGGGTGGGCATGTTGACGAGGACCGGCTGGAAAGGCACTCCCCCCGAGATTGGTTCCGGGGGAATCAGAGGCGGCAGCTCATCCTCATCAGCAGGGGCTGAGGGCTTACGGGGTGATTCCAGCACCAGCCCAGGTGAGGACGGCAGAGATTGCTGTTTAGGGAGCAAAGGGGGAACTGGGGAGGGAGCAAGAGGCAGAGAGACTGATGGGGTAGGTGCTGGAGAGACAGATGCAGATCCAGCTTTAGGAAGGACCTTCTCTGGGGCAGCTGCTACTGAAGGGGTAGACGTCTCAGACTCAGGAGGAGCCAAGGGGCCCTTTGGGGAATGGAAAGAGTCTTTGCCCTTTAAAAGAGAAATAGGGAGGGCTTTTGGAGCCTTTGGAGAACCTTTCTGAGTGCAGACTGTCAGTAGAGGAGCTGGAGCCACTGTAGGAAGGGATCCTTTAGTACCATTCTGAGTTGAGGGATCTGGGCACACAGGAGGTGAAATAGAACTCTTCTTCTGGGTGGGAGCTGTGATGAGTGGTGCACTTTCTAGAGCTGGAGCATCAAGCACTGCTTTGAGAGCCGTGGGGCCTTTCTTTATTGGGGGCCCTTTAGATGCCTGAGGTGCAGTGGAGCCCAAGGGACATGTGACTGAAACTGGGGAAGTACAGGCCTCTTTGGGGGAGGGAGGAATCACAGCTGGGGGAGTGGGAGCCCCTTTGGAGGATGAGGTTGCTGGCCCCCCTTTGGGGGCTAGAGACTTTTGGGGGGAGGGAGGAGTTACAGCTGAGGGAGTAGGGACCTCTTTGAGGGCTGGAGTTGCTGAGGCTCTTTTTGGGGAGGGAGGAGTCACAGATGGCAGAGTAGGGTCTCCTCTGAGAGATGGGGCAGCTGGGGCTCTTCTGGGAGATGGACTTGCTGGGCCCCCTTTGGGGGAGGAAGGAGCCATGGCTGGGGAAGTGGGGACCTCTTTGGGGTCTGGGGTTGCTGGAGACTCTTTGGGGACCAGAGTTGCTGAGGCTCTTTTGGGGGAGGGAAGAGCCACAGATGGGGGAGTAGGGTCTCCTTTGAGAGGTGAAGTAGCTGGGGCTCTTTTGGGAGATGGAGTTGCTGGGCCCCCTTTGGGGGAGGGAGGAGCCACAGCTGAGGGAGTGGAGGCTCCTTTGAGTGGATTTGCTGGGGCCTCTCTGGGGGTGTGAGGAGCCATAGCTGGGGGAGTGGAATCTCTTTTGGGAGGTGGGGTAGCTGAGGTTCCTTTGGGAGATGGAGTTGCTGGGCCTCCTTTGGGGGAGGGAGGAGCCACAGCTGGGGGAGTGGAATCCCCTTTGGGAGGTGGGATAGCTGGAGCTCTTATGGGGGCTGGAGTCCCTTTGAGGGAGGAAGGAGTCAGAGCTGAGGGAACAGGAGCCTCTTCGGGAGATGGAGTTGCTGGGTCTCCTTTGGGGGAAGGAGGAGCCACAGCTGGGGGAGTGGAGCCCCCCTTTGGAGGTGGGGTAGCTGGGGCTCTTTTGGGAGATGTGGTTGCTGGGCCCCCTTTGGGAGAGGGAGGAGCCGCAGCTGACGGAGTGAGGGGCTCTTCGGGAGATGGAGTTGCTGGGTCTCCTTTGGGGGAAGTAAGGGCTCCTTTGGGAGGTGGGGTAGTTGGGGGTCCTTTGGGGGAGGAAGGAGTCACAGCTAGAGGAGTGGGGGTCTCTTTAGGTAATGAGGTTGCTGGTCCCCCTTTGGGGGAAGGAGGAGCCACAACTGAGGGAGTGGGGGCCTCTTTGGGAGATGGGGTAGCTGGGGACTCTCTGGGAGATGGAGTTGCTGGGGCTCCTTTGGGGGAGGAAGGAGTCACAGGTGGAGGAGTTAGGGTTTCTTTAGGGGATGGGGTTGCTGGCCCCGCTTTGGGGGAAGCAGGAGACATAGGTAGGGGAATGGGAGCCTCTTTGGGGGATGGGGGAGTAGGGGAATGCTTCTTGGCTAGTGATCCTTTATGGACATGAAAAGAAAGATTGGCCTCTGGAAGAGAGGAAGCTTCAACTGGAGAAATAGTGAATGACAGATTTCCAGCAGGAGTATCAGGGATAGCAGGTACACTTTTAGAAACAGAAGGAGCAAGACTTAAGGTAGTAGTAGCTGAACCCTTCTTGGTTGGAGTTCTTTTGCTTTGAGGAGACACACTAGTCCCTAAAGGAGATGGGGAGTCAGTTAGGTAAGTTCCTTTGGAAGATGCAGTAACAGAAGCCCCAGAGTCCTCAGCTGGGTACCCTTCAGGAGAGGAAGCCACAGGTGCCAATGCTGAAGTTTGAGAAATATCATGAACTTTCTTTGCACCTTGAGGAATACCAGCTGGAGGAAGAGGGGGAAAAGACTCAGACTTGGGAATTTCAGGGACCTGTGCCACAGTAGCTGGAGAAGCAGAAACATTCTGGGGAGATAAAGTCCCAGCTGGAGCCACAGGGCAACTTTCAGAGGTTGGAGGGACCAAAGGTAAAGTAGTAAGAGTGGAAGTACTCTTCTTGGCAGGGTGGCTTTTAGAATCTAAAGAGACAGCTCCTTCTAGAAAAGGACTGGCTACAGGTGTAGGAGGGGAGGTACCTTTGGCAGTTGTAGGAGCCATCCCATCAATGGCAGTGCTTTCCAAAGGAAATGTAGTTACAGTTGGGGTAGTGAGAGAACTTTTGAGAAGCACACTAGTTGGATCTGGGCTTGCATAAGAATCTGTCTTGATTATAAAGGTTGGGGAGTTGACCCCCAGAGAAGAGGTAGTAGTACTGGCTGGCTTAACTACAGGGAGAGGCTCTAGGAAGCTTTTCTTTGCTAAGGTGGCTTCAGGAGAAACAGCTATCTCCAGAGAAGATGATGTACTTTGGAGAGAAGGGAGATTTTTAGGGGCTGCCAGGGCTGGTGAAACAGGGAGCCTTTTGGGGTCCTCGGGGGCTGGCAGAGGTTGAGAGACTGGTATTCCCAAAGTGGTGGTTACCTGAGGAGTAGGAAGCTCTTTGGGAGCCACAGGCGCCATAACCAAGGCAATTTGGGAAACTGAGTCCTTACTGCTCATGGGACCTGATAAAACTGGAAGAGAGACACAAGCAGCTACCTCAAAGGTAACAGGTGCTGCAGAAACTGTAGAGGAGTTAGCCATCCCAAGTGGGGTGGTTCCAACAGAAGAAACAGGAGCTTCTTTCAAGCCTGGCCTCCCTGGAGAAGAACCGAGAATCTGGGCCACCAAAGGCTGATGAGCAGCACTAGGAGAGTCTTTGAGAATGAGAGAGGCTGTAGGAGATAACAGAGAAGAGGTAGCTACATTGGAGGAGGCTATGTCAGTGATAGTAGAGAGGCCTTTGTCAGCAGACAGAGCCAGAGGGGAAGTTGGAGCCCCCACCGGAAAAGCAGCCACAGCAGTAGGAACCACCTCAATTTTGGAAAGAAGGGGAGGAATTAGAGATCTCTGAGAAGGGTAAGAGGTACCCGTGGAAGAATGATCTACAGAAACAGTATCCTCTATGGGATCTGACAGAATATTAGAACCTGAAGGTTGAACAGGAGAACCAAGAGAAGTGAGGAAAACTGGGGGGGCATGAGGAGCCACAGGAATAGACTGAGTTGAAAGAGATAAAGCAGCAGGTGGACTAATGGGTCCCTTTAGGCTGAGGCTTGCAGGGTTTTGTGGAGAAGTCAGAGCTGAGGAAATAGGGATGCCTTTGACCTGAGGGGAAGGGATGGCTAGGGGAGTGGCAGGTGGCATCTGAGGACATGAGGCTAGTCCAGACTGAAGAGAGGCCAAAGGAGTTACAAGATGGGAAGTAACAGCACTGACTATACCTGGAGAGCTGGGGGTACCTTTTGGATTAGGGACTACTTGAGAGGGAGCTTGAAGAGGAGAGGGCTTTGGTTCTGAGGAAGCAACTGGAGCTGACAGAGATGTCACTGACCCTGACTCAATCACAGCAACTGAAGGAGGTGAACTAAGAGGGTCAGGTGGATAGCCAGAGCTCTTCTGAACTGAGTGGGGAGCCAAGGCCACCAGAGCCAAGGGAGCTGAAGAGGAATGAACACCTTTCAGAGTTGGAGTTATTATGGGAGAGGCCAGAGCTAAGGCAGCTAGGGAGATGGGAGGCCCTATTAGGTTTGGTAGGAAAGCTGGGGTGCCAGCGGGGGGAGGGGCAGCTCCCAAAGGCAGGGCTGTCCCAGTGGATGACTCAGGAAAAGGAGCTTCAAAAGGGGTTGAGGCAATAGTAGAGGGAGAAAGGAATGAGGAAGGCTGGTTAGGGGTTGCCAGAGGGCATTGTTGGGAGGCCAGGGAACAAGGTGGGGTAGGGGTAGGGGTAGGTTTAGGCTGCCCTAAAGCAGCAGTGACACTCAAGGCTGAAGACACAGGAAGCAAAGCTGGAGGAGAAAAGCAAAAAAAAAAAAAAGGGGATAAAGGAGGAAAGGGAAGGAAAAAAACAAAGGTGAGTTATACAGCCCAACTTGGTACAACATGCCTCACAGAAAACATCGAAATTTTAAATCTGAGAATGAAAGTCACCACACAGGATTAGACAAAGGTGACAAGCAACAGCAATCTTCCCCAAACATTCTTCAGTGGTCAAGTAAGAATACATCCCTCTCCTCATCTCCCACATTTCCCAAGTTCTACTAAAGTAAGTGAAATATTTTAGGGTGAAGAACAGTCTAAGAGCAGCCTATTAGTCTCTAAATGGGGAGCACAGGCCCAGGAGTAAGTTGGGAACAGCATGCTTTCTACCCTTTCCCAGTTGTGCTCTTCCCTTCCCTCCTCAAACAAACCCTAAGTCTTTCTCACAGGCCATAGAAACACGACTAGAACAGTTCTACCCTGTCTACCCAAGGAGTATGAACTAACTGAAACAAATACTGAAAACTGGAACAAGGAAGATAGTCAGTGGCAATAATGATGGGGAATCAGAGCTGAATGATAAAAAACAGAACTTTTAATGCTCAGGCTTCCACTAAGTCAGGAAAAATCTGACTCTTAATACTATGTATTAACTACTACTTCACTTAGCCTCCCTATACCTCATTTTACTTACCCAAGTCAAACAAAAAACCAACCACAAATGGGTGGACTCTACAGTCTCTAAGTAATGTTAGGTCTCCAAACAATCTAAGATGAATTAGACCACGAGAGACAGCTTAGTCACAAGGATAGGAACTGTATTATGAAACTGTAACCCAACTTGATAAACCAGACTGTGGTTCTATTTTGAAAGTAGGAAACTGGAGTGGAGAAAATACATTGGATCCCCACCCCGTAAACCGGATGAGTATGCCATTCTGCCAAAATAGGCACTATGTGCACTAGAGTAAAGCTAAGCAAAAGATCTTCTAAATTATGAAAAAATACCATGCTTACTAATCAGGAGGTAACACAGGATTAGACCAACAAATGCTCAACACCTAGAAGGGAGTATTATTTAAAAAAAAAAAAAAAAAAAGCGCTTATAGCATCCAAATTTACTCAACCAAAAGTATCCCACTACAGAAAAGACAGGTGGCTCAACCAGTTTTTCCTCAAGAGTTGGTAGGTCAAAGTCTTGTGATTACAGTGCAAATGTTCTCAAACATATTAATCAGAATTTGAAACTTAGAATGTTTTCCTCTCACTGGACCTCAAGACGGGATTAAGGCCCAAATTACTTGCTTTAGATACCATAACCAATCCCAAGGCATTTTCCTCATTCATTCTAATAATTATTTAATTATAGTTATGTATTAAAAAAACTCCAAGTGTTCATCACTGGCACTTACTTAATATTATCATCTAACCTACTGTGCAATCTCAAAATATTCAGGAATAAGTTTAACAGCACTAAGGATTGCTTCAGAAGCAAATAGCATTAGTTTTGAAGCTTGATCCAGATTATTCTAAATTCATCTGAATTTCAGTCTCCACGTTTGTAAAATCAAGCTGAGATTCTCTAAAGTTTTGTTAGCACTGAAACTACAGAATCTTTTAGAGACCAGTCCTTTATCTTTACCTTAAGTCCCTTGCAGTTCAAGGATTTCATATAGCTTACTTCCCAGCTCAGAGGCCCCCTCCTTTTTCTTTGCTAGCAGCTGTATTAATCCCTTCAGCTGCTAAAATCAGACAGGTGGGGAGGGAGAACCTTAATGCTTTCAACTATAAACAACTCTATTTTAATTCCCAAAGGAGATAAAAATTGCCGTTAAGTCACAGGTGGAGTTTAAAAAAACAATAATGAATTTACCATAAAGGGGGGAAAAAAAAGGTGAGGATGGAGGTCACAGCCTGAAAATTCCCTTCATTTAGTTCTGCACAACTAATCAGCAAGAAGACTATCATAAAAAAGTTTTTTTCCCTCCCCCTTCTCAAGTTTTATAGAAATGTATTTTAATCAGAATTCAAAACCTGCCTTACACTATGTTCTACATTCATTAATTCCAAAGCCGAAGAGCAGTCAAAGGAAGGCTCTATTTCAATTCTGGGTTCCAGATAAGCTGTTGATGCAGGCACTGTTCCAGCACGCTAGAAACATATCAGCACCAATCCATAAAACAAGTTAACCAATCTAGGAGGGCCCTGGGGCCCAGTAGGACACATTTACGGTCAGCAAACATCTTATCCAGGCATGTGATGATGGCACAATGCCAAGCACTGCCATCTAAAACCTTGATGCAACCTGCTGGCTGGAACTTCACAAAAGCTCAGGTTTCCTGGACCTGCCAGTGTGTCACCTAGTTCCAACAGGTAAGAATCAAGAGTCCCTGTCCTGCTCAGTTTTCCTATGTGAGGGGAGGGTTCCACAACAGAGCTACCTTTGAGGCAGCTGTCATAACCTACAAAGCAAGCCAGGGAGCTTTTAATGTTCCCGAATCTTAAATATACGGTTTTTATTCCACTCTCTAAGCAAGTCCTTTCAGGAAAGCTACTATTATGGACTCTACTCCCTGGTAAAGCTACAACCCCATCTTCCTTAATGAGAGTCAACACTGAAAAACACAAGTATATTCTATTTGTCACTTAACCCACCAAGTGGTTTTAGGGTCAATCTTACAATCTTAATCAAGGGCAAGGGGTCTAGGGGAACCTACCTGTCTCAGCCTGGGGCTGTGGCAACTCCTGCTCTGTAGCAGGGACGGTTTCTGTGGCTTCACCGGGCATTTCTGAAGGGAATAAAAAGGAGGCCTGAAATGACTCGGATCCGTTCTGCTGCCCAACCCAGAGTCAAGCTTCCAACTGCGGAGGGCTGTTAGAAAACCATAAGCGTGGGACAACCCTCCCCAAAGCAGCTGGAATAGGTGAAAAACACGACGTAACCCTCACATTTTTGATCAGGAGAACCACCACCTTTTACCGCTCCTCTTCACTCTGCAGAGAGCGGATTTCCCAGTGCTCAGGGATTCATTTTATTCCACACTCCAAATCCTACACAGAAGCAATTACCACTGCGTTCTCCACCCGAGCGAGAGGCTCGCAGTCTGGCTCCTGAGCACGGGATGGGAGACTTCACACGCTACCTTGAACCGTCGTCCCGCCTCGCCCCCGCCCCGCTTCCTGGGCTAGAGCCTCAAGGACTCCCGTTTGCCGACTTTCGGGACCCAGGAGGGGAAACAGGATGTCCTAGGTCCCAACACTCGCTTGTCACAATAAAAAGGGTGTGTGTGTGTGTGTGTGTGTGTGTATGCGCGCGCGTGCGGGGGGCTGTTCCAAGGCTGTGACCCCTTAACCTCCTCTAGGTTCTCGTGAAGCGGTTCCCAACACCAGACGCAACCCACTTCCATCCCCGACGCCGCAACGGCTCCCATCTCCCCAGCCCTGGACTCGCGGCCTACGGCCTTTCTGCCCTGCTTTTGCCAGGACACCAACAGCAGACCCCATTTTGTCCGGAGGCACCAAGGCCACACTGCCCAGGGCTGAGTAGGAACCCGGTGGCCCCATAAAACCTCCAATTCTCCTTAGTTCCCAGTCCTCGGGGCGGCTCAGCCCGCAAGAAAGGCGGATGGCTACGGATAAAAAGTCGTGACGAAGACAGCACTTACTGTGCGGGGAACGCGGAACCAAGATGGCGGCAGAAAGAGAGCGAGCGACAGCGTGACCCACGCCTGTTGCAGAACGAAGCCTGGCGGAGGGGGCGGGACCAGGATCCGATTCCGGGTCAGGAGCTGCCGGCAGTCACTTCCTTTAACCAGTGAGCGGTTCGGGTGTTTCCAGTCTGGGGTGGTGACGAGGTCTAAATAAGGGTATGAATTTAGAATAGGACTCGCTGGCCTGGCAGGAACTCTCTTCTCTGAGCCATGCAGTCCTAAGATAGCCGACCCCTTGCTGTCCCCCAAGTCGAGGCATTTTTGATACGCGAAGGGCAATTGTAGGAGAAGCAAACTCTGCTCCCCCGTCGGCAAAGTAGCCACAGCAGTATTACTGCTACTTTCTGACTTCCTTTTCTCAAATAATTCAGGAAAATATGACGTGTTAAGTAATGCTGAATGCCATAGAGATTGTATTCACACCATTGGAAGACAGCTGTGACCTAGGTTAATCAATTATTTTATTTTTGGAATACATAATTTAGATAGATTATTATAAAGGTGTAAATTTCCCTTTTCAGAAAAAAGAACATAGGCACATATACAATTCTTTTTGCCTCTGTTTTGGACATTATATCCTGAAACTCATCCGTTCTAGAGGCCCAGGATCCCACGCTTTATATAGTAGGATTTTTGAAAAGTAGAATGTAACAGTCTTTTGTTAATGAAAGGGCTAGGGATCCTGACTCCCATATCCTCTCCAAAAGGACTCAACACATACATTACCTAAACCAGCTAACACTATTTGAGCTAGTGGCTTTAAGACAATGGTGGCTGCCTTTTAAGATAAGCAATGCTCTGAAATCTACTTTAAAACTTCTGATATTTTACCATAGTGAAGTGAGGATTAGGATTAGTGAATTAGGATTAAATGAGATAGTGGAGTTTACCAGGAATGAAAAATTCTGAAATTCTATTTAGATAGGAGTGGCAATATTATGGAGTGAATAAGAACATGGATTTTGAAGCCAGACTCCTTTGTTTGAATCTCAGCTAGGTTACCTAATGGCGGCCTTAGGCAATTTAATTAACACATATATGCCTCAGTTTCCTTATCTATGAAATGGGGATAATAGTAGCTGCTTCATAGGATTGTTAGGAAGATTAAATTATGTACATTACTTAAAAAGTGTTAAAATTGTTAATAGAATTTCTACCTAATAGTGATCTGGGAGATTTGTCAATGCAGTCCATTTACCTTCAGAAGAAAGGGCCAGCAATAGCCAACCATCTCCTTAGACAAATAAAACTACATTTTGACCATTCCCCTTTCTTTCCCAGCAAGCCCACTGACTTTTCTAACTCTGTTAATGATTAGCTAAGGAAGGATGTATTTTCTTTCTTTGGGTTTCTTTATAAACTGGGCAAATTTGAAGATGGAAACCAGTTCTGTGCCCTTTGTTTCTACAATTCTCATATATGGATGAGAAGGCAATCAGAGAGCTAGGGAAGGCAAGTCTTTGAGAATGTTTCTGTTGTCTTCAAGAACCAAACGCTCTTTTACACAAGCACAATATATTCTATAATTTATTTTATGGGCAATTCTACTGGTTTTTATCAAGGGCTCTAATATTAAAGCATTAAAATGTTTTAATGCTAGACATATTGAAAGCCTAAAACATCTCTTGCTGAAAGCATAATACCAGTCTTTCTACTCATTCTGAGTTAAGATGAACTAATGAGTCTTTAGTAATTAAAAAAATTTTTTTAAATTTACTTGGCTGCGCTGGGTCTGCGAACTCGTAGTTGCAGTATGTGGCATCCAGTTCCCTGAACAGGGAATGAACTGGGGTCCCCTACATTGGGAGTGCAGTCAGCCACTGGACCACCAGAGGAGTCCCAAGTCTTTAGTAATTTTGTATTCAGGAGTTTTAATTGACCAGTCACTGTTTTCCAAAAAGACTGAATACATAGTAAACAGAAGCTGAGATGAGGAATTTTACACAATAGTCTTTAATATTTTTTCTTAAAAAATTAGAAAAGAGAAAGAAATGAAAGGCATTTCAGTGTGTTGACTGTATCATAGAATCTGTTTTATATAAATCAAAAAAAAAAAAAAAAGGACTGTGGCTACGGAGAAAACAATGTTATATAGGTAGTGCAAAGGAAGGAAAATTTTCATAACTCACGGAAAGCACCAGCCTGATAGCTTGCTTCTCAGTGTTTCTCAAAAGATAGAATGTAAACCAGAATGACTGTTTTGTTAGGTTGGTTGTAAAACCAGGCAAAAGAAATCTGACACTTCAGAATCTATCACACGAAATCAAATACAGAAGAAATGAAACCTTTAAAATTAAACTTAAGTGTCTGGAGATATAGAGAGTCCAAGTGTTTTGACAAGTACAAAAGGTTTTATGCTGGTGAAGTTGGTTATTTTTTCTAAATTGCTTAGAAAATTGTTCTGAGGGAATAAGTTAGGAGCTACAATTGCCAACAGTTGTAAAAAATACTCTACTAGGCCCTAATATTGTAACGTGGTAACTCGTATCTTTTGAACTAAAGTTTTAGTAGGTGTAGATGCCCATTTTAAAATGATTTTTTAAAAGACAAGCAGCGGGGTGTGGCCTGACCAATAAAAATATCAGTAAGCAAAATTAGGGAGTGACTGAATACACACTTCAGGTATAATTGACTTAAGTGTCTAAGACTTAAGAACAAAACCCTCATTCACCTAGAAATATGGAGGCTGAATCTGGTGAACTGACATCAAAGTCTTGGGCATATTACTGCTCACTTACCTCTATATATGGCAACTGGTAGAAGTGAGTACTTATATCAGAAATCTTAGAATTATAATATTAAATTTTACAAATTAATCTGCAATCCACTTATATCCTCCCATTATTGCTCCTTCTAGGAACCTGAATATTCTCCTTTGATGGTCTCAGGAATCTTTTCAACATAATTATTTTTCAAGAAAAGAAAATTTTGCTTTGAGCATTAAGACACATACACAGTTCTGCTATATTTATTAAACGGCTCTTGAAGTATTTGATTCTGGGTTGAAGGGAGAAGATATCCACATTGGTAAAAAGGGAGTTGTTATCTTCAGAAGTCTTTTTGTATATCTAAAATAGAATAGATTTTTATCAAGGATAGTAAGGGAAAACAAAACAAAGCCCATTTATTTCACATCCTGATTTGCTTAATGCTTCCATTAAATTCACATCATGCATAAAGATTTGCTTTCACATTTGCTGAAGCCCACATTATAGGCTGAGCTAGTACAGAACAAGAATACAAAGGACTTAATATGACCAGTTGGAATGGCAGCTTCAATGAGGCTTTCGAAGTTCAGAGTCATCACTGTTCATTCAACAAGCACATATTTGAGTGGCTACTATGAGTAGAGCATTATCTTAGGCACTACTTTTTAACCACCAAACATTTTATTAAAAAATGAAGTGGAAAGGGAGTTTGTATTTTTATAACACTGCCAGTTTTCTATGGTATCCATCAATCTCTTGAATAATATTCACTGTTGATTTTTTTCCTTTTGGCTTACACATATGCTCAGGTGTCTCCTATTCAAAGAACTCTTCCTTTGACACTGCTGTCCTCCTAGCACCTCCTCGTTCTTATATCCAACAGGATTTTATCAGTTCCCTACTGCATTTGACACTTGATAATCTCCTTGAAACTTTCCTTTCCCTTGGCTTCTGTGACACTTTTACTTAGATCTTTCAACTTCCAAAAAATCATTACCAAGTTTCAAGGATGGCTCCAGCATTTGCATTTTTTGGAGCTCTCCAATTCTACTGTCCTAATACTAATAGCTCAATTGATCTCTTGGGGTCTAGTCTATCCCCTGCTTCTCCCCAGATATACTGTTGCTAGAGTTATCTTTCTATCATAGATAAAACTACAAATCACGGCACTCCCTTTCTCAAAAACCTTTAATAGCTTCCCTGTCCCATTTGAATTAAGCTCAAACTCCCAAGACTAGAATTCGAGGCCATCTATACTCTGGCTTCAGTCTGCTTCTTTGGATTTCTCTCCCATCACTTCCTGACGCATCTTTTACCAGATAAGCTGTACTACTTGATGGCCTCTAGAGTGACTTGATGCTTTCCTGCTTCTATGCCTTTGTTCCTGCTGTTCCTTCAAGAATGAACAACCTGTCTCCTTTTTCCACTCCTGTACCTTTATCTCATCAAATCTCTGCTTGCGGAAATCCTACTCATACCTCAAGGTATGATATGTTAGCACTGGGGATTAGAATTCATACAGCAGCTCACTGAAATAGAGTTCAAATACCACCCTTTTCATATAAAATCTTCTCAGGTTCTCTCAATCAGATGAGATCTCTTAGCATTTTGTACTTCTTTGTTTTGTACCAGTTAGTACTCCTTAAGGGCAGGGGAGCCATGATGTGGAATTCATCTTTGTATAATTCATTTTTGTTTCCCTCATAGTACCTGACACATAGAAGGTGTTAAAATGAGTATGTGCTGAATTGAATGAAGGGACCTCAGTTTTCAAAATACTAAGGATAGTGAGATAAACTAGTAACTTTTTTTGAGAGGGCAAAGACTACAGCTCTAAAAATTGTTCACTTGCTGGATGTTTTAAACTACCTGTACTAAGACCTAAATAGCTATAAGGGAAAGGTATAGAATCTTACCACTCTTCTTGAGAAGTTCTCCTTTTCGAGATTTATCCAGGTTTTCAAGAAACTGCTCAAAAACTTTTACAAAAGGAGCTAGACTGGTCTTCTTGTAATCTAAATTGTGAAGACCATGAATTATAATTAGCATTTTGGCAGCAAGAATAACGTGAAAGTATAAGTTTCTTGTAAAAATTCTCTAAATAGTGCTGTCCAATAGAAATATAATAATAAATGTATAATTTAAAACATTCTAGTAGCCATATTAAAAAGGTGAAATTAATTTTAATAATGTATTTTATTTAACCCAGTGTATCTAAAATATCATTTCAACATGTGATAAAGATTGAAATATTTTACATTCTTTCACACTGTCTTTGAAATCTAGTATTTTGTACTTAAAGTACATCTCAATTTAGATACTATATTATCATTGGAAATACATGATCTAGATTTAAATTATAAAATATATAAAAAAGTAAGCTCATATAACTAATTTTCCCAAACATACTTAAAAGTTTTCCAATAATTGAATCGATTATCAGTTTTTAAGTTTAAATTAATTAAAATTTAAAAAAATCTGTGGCTAATAGCCACATGTGGCTAATGTATTAGACAGTGCTGCTCTAAAACATCCAAACCACGCGTACACATCTACTCTAGCAGTCAGTCATAGCATCATCTACTGCTATGTGTTAAGTCCCATAAAACATTCCTTTCTTTAGAAATTGTGGCTTCAATAATAAATAGTTTTACCAACAGAGCAAAACATTAAAAATGTGAAGTCAGGGCCATGCCTTCCGGAAACAATCAGTAGTTGATAGTCATATGCATTAAGTACAGGTATTCTTTGATCTATAAAACAGTCTTAAAAATGTACATAAAATTTTGAATACAGAATCTTAATCATCCATTTAATTAAACAATCTATAATTAATACCCAAAGAAGGCAAAAATCTAATTGCAGTCAAAATGAGATTTGGATTTTGTCTGCATGGAATTAAGAGTCCTCATGATAGTTTACTGGAAAGAGTAAAAAAAAGAAACTAGGGACTTCGCCCTTGGTCCAGTGGTTAAGACTCCACGCTTCCACTGCAGGGGGTGTAGATTCGATCCCTGGTCGGGGAACTAAGATCCCGCATGCCATGTGGCCAAAAAATTAAACAAACAAAAAATCTTAAAACAAAAAACAAAACAAAAAAAAGAAACTATACTTAAAAATTTTTTTAGTAAATGTTATCTGACTTACTTGGGACTGGAAAAGGAATCTTTATGAGAGTATTAAGGATGAATATCTCAATTGTGGCAATTATGAAAGTAGATTATAATTTTGTTCTAAATGTTTAATATATAAATTTTCTTAAGATAAATAAACTTATACCAAAGAAACAATTTAGTTTGGGTTCAACCACATTGTACTTTGAACCTTTAATTCAAGATTGTAAGCTCCTTGGATGTAGGCCTCTATATTTGTTTCACCATTGTGGAATATGTAATAAGCTCTCCATATAATTATTAAACAAATATTTACAAATTAAACAAATATTTACAACAGCCTATTATACAATATATTGAGTACTATGCTAAATTATAAAAAAGTATAAAGTATAAGCCATACTACTTGGTCTCAAGAAGTTTTTATTTTTAAAAATTTATTTATTTATTTATTTGGGCCATGCTGTGTGGCTTGCAGGATCTTAGTTCCCTGACCAGGGATGGAACCCGGGGCCCAGTGGAAGTTCGGAGTCCTAACCACTGGACTGCCAGGGAATTCCCTCAAGAAGTTTTGGAATGAACTGGAAAAACAACTCCTATATGTAGTGATAGAAAACAATATATAATTAAAGGCCAAACAGGCATATGGATAATTATGAGTCCAAAGAATTGACCAGGGCTTTCCTGGTGGCGCAGTGGTTGAGAATCCACCTGCCAATGCAGGGTACACGGGTTCAAGCCCTGGTCCAGGAACATCCCACATGTTGCAGAGCAACAAAGCCTGTGCGCCACAACTACTGAGCCTGCGCTCTAGAGCCTGCGAGCCACAACTACTGAACCCGCGTGCCACAACTACTGAAGCCCACGCGCCTAGAGCCTGTGCTCCGCAACAAGAGAAGCCACTGCAATGAGAAGTCTGTGCACCTCTACAAAGAGTAGCCCCTGCTCGCCGCAGCTAGAGAAACACCGCACGCAGCAACAAAGACCCAACACAGCCAAAAATAAATAAATAAAATAAATTAATTTAAAAAAAAGAAAAAGAAAAAAAGAATTGACCGATCAAAGTTGACTGAGGTGGCTATGAACTGGGTCTTAGAAAAAAGATTTAATTAGAGAGGAGAGTGGAGAACAGTCCAGGTTTGAGAAGTAGAAGGGAAGGAGCAAATGGTACTAATCTGAAAATGGACAAAAGCTTAGAATCACAGAAACTAAAGAAATAATAAGGAACTTACATATCACCTATTCCAGCCTCCCACCACCTCTAAAGCATCCCTGATTTACTGATGGCTATTAGCCTTTATGAATACTTGAAATGACAGGCAGTGCAGTTTATGTTTGAACACTTGTATTTATTATAAAGCTTCTCCTTATAGGGAGCCAAAACTTGCTAGCTTAAAACCTCTGAACAAAGGAAAAAGATGTCCACAAAGAGATAATATTAAATTTAAAAATCTGTGTTACAGTAATATATGCACTTCGTTAAAAAAAGTAAAATAGTCCTAACAGGTTTATAGTGGAAAAAAATAGCAGCACCCTGCCCTAATTCTGACCTCTCCATCTTCTTGAATGGCAACTACTTTTTTCTTTCCTAGCATTCACTTCTAAAAATGAATACTTCCATTGTTACTTAGAAATCTAAGGCCATTCTTCCTAGCTCTACGGCTTTTTTGTTGGGGAGGGATAGTAGGAAGGGGTCTGAAAGCTCCTAAGATCTTCTCTTAATTCTCAGTGTTAAACTTCAAAATGATGTGCCTTGGTGTAGGCACATCATTCTTATGCTGAGCCCTTTCAACAAAGGGCTCATTTCTGGATGTTGTCCTATATAATTTTTTTTTTTTTAAATGAGGTGTGTTTTTAAATTTTATTTATTTATTTATTTATTTATGGCTGTGTTGGGTCTTCGTTTCTGTGCGAGGGCTTTCTCTAGTTGTGGCAAGCGGGGGCCACTCTTCATCGCGGTGCGCGGGCCTCTCACTGTCGTGGCCTCTCTTATTGCGGGGCACAGGCTCCAGACGCGCAGGCTCAGCAGCTGTGGCTCACAGGCCCAGTTGCTCCGCGGCATGTGGGATCCTCCCAGACCAGGGCTCGAACCCGTGTCCCCTGCATTGGCAGGCAGACTCTCAACCACTGCGCCACCAGGGAAGCCCTGTCCTATATAATTTTGACAATTTTTTCCTGTTTTATTTATTCTTTTTCTGTCAGATATTAGACCTCCTGAACCAGTCTTTAATTTTAGACCTCCTGAACCAGTCTTTAATATTATCTTTTTCCTCCTTAAAAAAACAACTAACTTGTCTTTTTTGTATTACTTTCTGGGAAATCTCAACTTTTCTTTTCCAGCCCTTCCATTGAATTTTTTATTCAAATGGTGATTTTTTTGATTTTTAAGACCTCTTTCTTGTTCTCTGAGTGTTTCTTTTTCATAGCATTCTGGTCTTGTTTCATGGATACACTATCTTCTCTTATTCTCTGAGGATATCGGGTTTTTTTTTAATATAAATTTATTTTTACTTTTGGCTGTGTTGGGTCTTCGTTGCTGTGCACGGGCCATAGGTGCGCAGGGCCCTAGGTGCGCAGGCTTCAATAGATGTGGCACACGGGCTCAGCAGCCGTGGCCCACAGGCTCTAGAGCACAGGCTCAGTAGTTGTGGCGCATGGGCTTAGTTGCTCCATGGCATGTGGGATCTTCCCGGACCAGGGCTCGACCCTGCGTCCCCTGCACTGGCAGGCGGATTCTTTTTTTTTTTTTAATTTATTTATTTATTATTTTTTTTGACTGTGTTGGGTCTTCGTTTCTGTGAGGGCTTTCTCTAGTTGCGGCGAGCTGGGGCCACTCTTCATCGCGGTGCGTGGGCCTCTCACTATCGCGGCCTCGCTTGTTGCGGAGCACAGGCTCCAGACGCGCAGGCTCAGCAGTTGTGGCTCACGGGCCTAGTTGCTCCGCGGCATGTGGGATCTTCCCAGACCAGGGCTCGAACCCGCGTCCCCTGCATTGGCAGGCAGACTCTCAACCACTGCGCCACCAGGGAAGCCCCTGGCAGGCGGATTCTTAACCACCATGCCACCAGGGAAGCCCAGATATCGTTTGTTTAAAAAAAGGTTTCCTTTGTTCCTTGCATTGTCTGTTTTCCCTGAGTTCATTTTTCCAGTTTATTATTGTCCAGTTTATTTATGTTGGAGACTTTTTTCCAATATTTTAAACAGAATGCTTGTAATCATTCTACAAATAATGATGGTGGAATGTACTTGTTCACGTATTATGTTAGAGCTAGAATATATAAGTGATATTCGAACTTGGATTCTGAAAGAAGGGTAGCAACATTTGACTAAAAAGGTCAGAGATGAGAGATCTGCACTGCCCATTACAGTAGTCACTAGCCACATGAGGCTATTTAAATTAAAGTTAAATGAAATTAAAAATCCAGTTTCTCACATTTCAAGTGCTCAAAAGCCACATATGGCTAGTGATTACCATTTGGGCCATGCATAACATTTCCATCATCACAGAAAGTGCTATTGGACTCTACTGCTATAGTGTCTCTTGGGTACTGGTATAAGAAGATGTGACTTTCACTAACAGGAAGCTTTATATTCCCAGCTCCTTCAAATTCTTGAATATACAATTCAATCACAGTTTAGACATGTATTTAACAGAACACTCATTAGATATAAAAACAAAGTAGAGAACAAAATATTGCATATATAGTAGTTGTTAAATAAATAGTTGTTGAATATAAGACTGTGAGATTCACTACTGGGCATATACCCAGAGAAAACCATAATTCAAAAAGACACATGCACCCCAATGTTCATTGCAGCACTATTTACAATAGCCAGGTCATGGAAGCAACCTAAATGCCCATCGACAGATGAATGGATAAAGAAGACGTGGTACATATATACAATGGAATATTACTCAGCCATAAAAAGGAATGAAATTGGGTCATTTGTAGAGACGTGGATGGATCTAGAGACTGTCATACAGAGTGAAGTAAGTCAGAAAGAGAAAAATATTGTATATTAATGCATATATGTGGAACCTAGAAAAATGGTACAGATGAACTGGTGTGCAGGGCAGAAATAGAGACACAGACGTAGAGAACAAACGTATGCACACCAAGGGGGGGAAGTGGTGGAGGGTGGTGGTGGTGGTGGTGGTGGTGGCATGAACTGGGAGATTGGGATTGACATGTATACACTAAACATGTATAAAACGGATAACTAATAAGAACCCGCTGTATAAAAAAAAAAAGACTGTGAGATTCAAACAACTATCAAAACCAACTGACAATTTAATCTTACAGTATAGATCCTGGCATTCAGATGTTACTTGTGAATATCTGTTGACTCAAATTGGATTCAACAGCACCATTTGGGCAACTGATGAAGGACAGAAACATTGCTATAATATTATTTGTTACTGAGCTGGTTTCAGGATAAACATTGATCTATTCTGGTCTGAATCCAAGGTGAGTTAATTACTGGAGTCACAGAAAGATGTCTATATAAAAAGATTATGTTAAAGTGAGACTTCAATATATTAACCTACCTCTGGTTCTATGTTTGATATCAGATTCAGCTCCGTTCTCTTTTTCTTCTTCTTTAGTGGAAATAACATCCAATTCATGGCAAATGGAACTACAGATAGTAGAATAAGATAATTTTAAAGTTGGTTCTTGGTCAACATTACCCAGTGTATGAAAGCACATGAATCTCACAAGATTTTCTGTGAAAAAATTATGTGGCCAACTAAATTTGGGATATTCTAAAAACCATAATCTCTTCTTGGAGTTTTCCATGCACATTAGCATATTAAAGACCAGGAAATTTTGCAGTAAAGAACTTTTAATCTGCTTAAGTCAGCATTTCCCAAACTTATTTGAACTCTTTTTTTGCATAATAGCAGCTGAAAAACTTGTGTTCTATGGAACTCACTAGGAAATGTTGCTCTGCTAGGGCATCATCATACAGCCTCAGAGAAGCTGCCTCTCTTGAAGGGATCTAATCCAACATACGTCACATTTAGAACAACAATCACAAACAAAAAAGGAGTGATCAGTGATCTGGAACATACCTTATGGTTGGAACAGTAAATGGATCAAACTGATCCACTTTCTGTAAATCAATAGGCACAGAAATGCGACCTGTGAGAACCAAAAGTTATAAACTGAAGACTGTGGAATACAAATCATTATAAGCTGTCTCCTACGAGTTATTTTTGGCTAAAATTTTAATCTAAGGCTTAGAAAGAGGGTTAGACTTATCTGTTAAGAACAATATTTAAGCACATTAGGTGTGTCTTTTATTTCTCTTAACAAAACACCAAAAAATAGATGTGAAAGACTGTTGAGCTATTACCTAGTTGCTGTTATTTCTACTTTTATTTCTATCTTCCTCTTCCCTATATCCTCCTCTATTTAAGTACAGAACAGTCTCAAATTTAGAGTCCTCAAAATGGAACAGAATAGATGGAAATAGTTCATTTCATTACCTTGAGTTATTTGCTGAAACTGAAAAGACACCTATGTGTTGGCAGGTCTGAAAAGGGGCTGTATAAATGTATACACTACAGAGTCACTGTAGATTATTAAAGGAAACAAGGCAATTTGGGAGTATTTAAAAAAAAAATTTATTTATGGGACTTCCCTGGTGGTGCAGTGGTTAAGAATCCACCTGTTAGTGCAGGGGACACGGGTTCAAGCCCTGGTCCAGGAAGATCCCACATGCCATGGAGCAACTAAGCCCATGCGCCACAAGTACTGAGCCTGTGCTCTAGAGCCCACGAGCCACAACTACTGAAGCCCCCGCACCTAGAGCCCATGCTCTGCAACAAGGGAAGCCACCGCAATGAGAAGCCTGCGCACCAAAGAGTAGCCTCTGCTCGCTGCAACTAGAGAAAGCCGCGTGCAGCAACGAAGACCCAATGCAACCAAAAATAAATAAAATAAAATAAATAAATTTAGTGCTTGCTTCGGCAGCACATATACTAAAAATGGAACGATACGGAGAAGATTAGCATGGCCCCTGCGCAAAGATGATATGCAAATTCGTGAAGCGTTCCATATTTTTAGACGCAGACGTAGAGAATGGACTTGAGGACACGGGGAGGGGGAAGGGGAAGCTGGGATGAAGTGAGAGAGTGGCAAGGACATACGTACACTACCAAATGTAAAATAGATAGCTAGTGGGAAGCAGCCACATAGCACAGGGAGATCATCTCGTGCTTTGTGACCACCTAGAGGGGTGGGATAGGGAGGATGGGAGGGAGACGCAAGAGGGAAGAGATATGGGGATATATGTATATGTATAGCTGACTCACTTTGTTATAAAGCAGAAACTAACACACCATTGTAAAGCAATTATACTCCAATAAAGATGTTAAAAAAAATAATAATTAATTTAAAAAATTATTTATTTATTTGGCTGCACCAGGTCTTAGTTGTGGCACGTGGGATCTTCGATCTTCATTGTGGCATGCAGGATCTTTAGTTGCAGTATGTGGACTCTTAGTTGTGGCATGTGGGATCTAGTTCCCTGACCAGGGATCAAACCCAGGCCCCCTACATTGGGAGCATGGAGTCTTAACCGCTGGACCACCAGGGAAGTCCCAATTTGGGAGTATTGAATATATGACAGACACTTTTCTAAGCACTTTACATTTTAGATCTTCACCATAACCCACTGAGGTAGGTACTATTATTATCTCCATTTTACAAATGCTAAAACCAAGAGTAATTTGCTTAACATCCCACAGCAAGTGGCAGAGTTGGATTGTTGACACTAAAGAGGACTAGATACTTCTTTAACTGTGTCCCCTGTTTGGATGGGGCAAAGTTTATGCCAATATAGCCACTGCCATATTTATTTTAAAGTCAGTTTCAGTCCATCAAATCTTATCTAAGAGAAATGTGCAAGAGACAAGATAAATCTATTGAAAAAGAACTGAGGGAGGCAGCATAGTGGAAAAAGCATGGAACTTTCAGTGTTAAGAACTGAACTCTATTACTAGCTCTGACACAATTTGTCTGTTGCTGGCTGCACTGCGAGTCTTGCAGGATCTTAGTTCCCTGACCAGGGATCGAACCCGGGCCCCATGAGTGAAAGCGCCAAGTCCTAACCACTGGACCACCAGGGTATTCCCCACAATTTGTTTTAAGGCTGTGGACAAGTCACTTTAATCTCTTGCGCCACTGTTTTCTCATCTGTACAATGAGAGCTGTTGTTCTGTGATTTCTAAGTTCCTCTCCAACTCTACTTCTAACGATGAACCTCAGAAACCCAACTAAAAATTATTTACATAGTGGAAACTCATCAGGCAGCTACTAATCAACAATTGAAAAGTAAGTGAACTCGGGCATTAGCTGACAGAACAATTCTTCAACCTTTACTATTTCAGACATTCACACCCAGTGATATGCTTTCTAAAACAAAAAATAACTTTGATTTTTCTTTTATTTTCCTTACTTTCTTTACATAGTACCTGTTTTAGGATGAACACTAAAAGGGCTCTTCAGTAAATGATTGATTCCTTTGCTAACATTGATATCCAGTCGTGGAAAACAGTACTGGAGCATGATCTCCCACTCAAGCCAGGGTCCACATTTGTCATTTTTGCTGTTATTCTAAAAGTAGATGCAAGTCCAGCATGAGGATCAGTAGGAATTTTTGAGGATTTCTTTAAAGTGGTTAAAAAGTGATCGTCAACCATCATTAACTTAGTAAGCAAAACAATCAGAATTTAATTAAAAATTGCATTATTGTATTTGTAATACAGATTTCAATGGAATATACCTGACATCTGCTGGCTGCTTTCTTCAAATGCTCCCAGCGCTGAAGTGAATTGTGATGCTTTTGGAAGCTTTGTTGAAGTTCATCATGCATTGGTGATGGGTCATTAAGGAACACACTCATTTAGGGCACATCAACGAACAACTTATTTTCAGTATATATTACCACAAGGATATCTAAAGTTCACATAGAAAGTAGTTATTGTTTTCTAAAATGCAAATATTAAACACATATCCTTAGAGAAATTCCCCTGTTAAACTATATTAGATATAACAAAGAATGCCAAAATAACTGTAAAGTGTAAGGTAAAACTGGTCCCTGGTCTGTACATATTTTGAGGATGATCCCACATCCTTTAAGTAGTCATTAATTTTAGGAGGATCAACTTCCAAAATGAGGAAGTTTATTTACAAAACGGCCTCACTTCTTATTGTATTCCAGACTAGAGATTAAAAAACGCAGAAACACAGGAGATGTTTTGTGTAAAAACATTAGACTTATAAGCATATGAGAATATGTAGGCAGAACACATTTATAATATCATAGATTAATACAAGTAGCTCACACAGAAATGGTCTTGGGAAAGGATATTTTCAGGAACAAGGGCTAAAATCTTATCCCAGCTTTCTTTATTCTCAAGAATATCTTGATCAACCAAGGCATAGTCTTCAAAGTATTTTTTTATTATGTTTATAGATTTTCTGTAGGAATAACAATAACAAAGTCCCAACACTATTAGCAACACATATGCCACATGGCTTTTGTCCACTTGGAAGGCTTGTACTTATTTTCACTGAATTTCTAAAACTTAACTAGGTAAAATTGGAATTACACCTCTTCACAGGGTTATAAGAATTAAATGAGACACTCTAAGGGGAAAGAACCTAGCATAGTACTTGGTTTAGACTAGATATTCAAGAAATGTTTACTTTTTAAACTCCACAATTTAGAAGGTAATAGCATCATAAGTATGTAACAAGGGTGGAAAGCAACCAAGTCAGGACAGCGTAATACTACATCAGTAGTAGGATGTGGGATACTGTCTACAGTTTCTACTCTGAATTGCTTCCTTTAACATCTCAACACTTATATAGTGCTTAGCAGTTTGAAAATAGACTTCACACCTACTGTTTATTTATTTACCCTCGCCCCCTGCAGCAGAAGCGCAGTCTTAACCACTGGACCACCAGGGAAGTCCCTCTACTGTTTCATTTTATCTTTGCCACAACTCTGTGAGATAGATGGAGCAGACATTGTTCTCCCTATACTGATAAGAAACAGAGGCTCTAATATTTATCAAGGTTGTATTAAACTGGCAGAATAGGGATTCTTACTCCTAATGCAAATCCTCTTTCCATTATCCTGGAGAAGTAGTGAATTCAGTGGAATCAGGCAGACCAGGGCATGAATCCTGAATTTAATAATTACTTGTGTGAAGCCAAGCAAATTATACGATCTCTCCAAATCTCACTTCTCTCATCTGTAAATGGAGATACCATCATGTATCTAATGAGGTTGTTGTGAAGACCAATAAGAATATTTGTGAAGCACCTATCATGAATACTGGAGCGTATAAAATGGACACTCAATTAACTCTAGCTATGATTATTGTAAAATGCTACCCCAGCAGAGAAAATTGATCAGGTAATTTTAAAAGCACATGCAGGTAAATCAGACACAACTTAAACTTCATGGAGTCTTTTCCAACAGACCTGACAAAAGGATGAATTTTTTCACTTAGGTGAACTTTCTTTTTAACATCTTGACCACCCTGAAAAACAAACCATCAAAAAAACACTTCGTGTATATTATGTAACATAAATGAAATAATTAAAACTTTCTTTAACGTGTTCTAAAGATATTGATTAAATTCTGTCAAAGTATAGAACTTTGGATGCCATTTTATATAGTCTCAATACCTGTAACTTTCTGGGTTAACTTTACTTGACATACTTGAACCAGAAAAGTAAACTAATCTTCCTTATGCCACAAAGGAGGATGCTTAACAGCAAAATATGAAGCATCTTAAAAAATGGAGCTACTATGATTTTAATTGATCTACTGGTAAAATCATCTACTCTGAAATACGAATTCTTAAAAGATAGTTTAATTTTGTTACTAAACATACCAGGCTTGGTAATATCTAGCAAACAAAGAAATGTAAATATCATTAAGAAGACCTTACCTTTACAACACTCAAATATTCAACTATCCCAGAACGTACTGCAGAGGACAGTTTTCTAACTGATTCATCACAGACCCAGCAATGAACACCTCTCCTTCCAGAATATACCCAGAGACGATGTTTAAATCCAAAGTCCTCTGAAGAGGGGAGAAATGATAGGTTTTAAAACAAATCTATGAA